>NC_071574.1:6676446-6763946 GCF_024509145.1 Vidua macroura | reverse complement strand
TTTCCAGCGGGGCTTCGGCGCCGTGGCTGCCCTGAATGTGCCGCGGGCTGGCAGACCCTGAGTGTGTGGGGGGCGCGATGACCGAGGCACAACCTGTTGGGGATGGCACGGTGGCCGTCTCTAAAGCTGTGAGGAAGTGGCTCGTGGAAGGGTGAGCGTGGTCCCGGTGTGCCTAGAACGGGAGACCCGTGTGTGGGAAGAGCAGGAGGATCCAAGTACCTGGTGCCTGGTGGCAGGAAAGCACCCGTGAGGCCAGGACTCAATTTCTGAGTCAATGTCAGATTGCAATTTCAATTTCAACTGCTTTGCAATCCAGAAAGGGAAGGCCAGCAGGGGTGAAATGGAGGGAAAAGATAGAAGCCCAGAGAACCCCAGCCCAGGGTAAACCCTCAGAAGTAGCTGAGGTGCAGCTACAGCCACTGACTTGGAGGTGAAGGGCAGCTGCATAGCCAAAGTCAGAAACTGTGTTTACCAGGGACTGACTGCTCATCCCAGAAACTGAGGAAACATTAGCATGTACCCAAAGGGCCCCCTCAGGAGGCAGAAAGGGAAAGAAGTGTTGCATTAAGTTCCTCATGAGCACTGTGTCTCTATACCACCTAGGCCCTGTTTTTCACCAAAGTGAGTCTCTTCACATTTACACTTGAGCTCTTAAACAGCCGCACTGAACTAAATAGGAGTTTGGCACGGATAAATAACACATTAGATAAATTACTTGAGTAGACAGAAGGACTCTTCTCTTCCTTCAAGTGCATTTTTGAAGGCAACTCACGACCACCCCTTGTCTTGCCACTGACTCTCATTTGACTGAAGGTTTTCCCAACCAAGGCTTGAGCCACATCCACATGAGTAGGGAAGGCCCGTGGTGCAGCTTGGGCTTCCTCGCTCGTGTTGGTGAGTGAAATGAGGGTGTATTCCTGAGATACAGTATCCTTGCTGTGTGGTTTTAGAGAAGAGTTCTGCTTAGCAGTATACAAACTTATTCCGTGAGCAGCCTGACATGGCAGAACTTTAGCAGTGCAGTTCTAGGACAACAGCTGTGCCTTTTCCATTACTCAGTGGTACTGCGTAGATTATTCTGAAATGAAAGTGATTCTGGTATAGAGCAGAATAACAGTATCATAATAAAATCACTTTTATTCCCAAGCAGATCCCCCACAATGGCAGAACTGTAGTGGCCTTAGGACAGAGCAGGAGGTCTGTGTGTCTCTTCCCCTGTGTAGGCATAAATATCTGTAATGGTTCTCAGAGGAGGTGAGTTTGAGGTATATTAATTAGAGAAAGATTTCCCAAAATGGGCTTTAAATCAAGCTGCCAAACTAAGAAAGAAGTGACAGTTTGTGAAGAGCTGTTTCTACACAGAAATTTTACATGGATCTATGATGGAGACATTTCCCAGAGATTCTGTGGAATGTACTGTTGACCTTGTATAATATGAAGTGCTCAAAACTTCAAGCTCTATAGTGATGGGGTGATGTAAAGATCTATAAGCAACCTTGAAGAAGGTTGAATGTTCTTTAAAACCTCTGAATAGAAATTGCTGATTCTCAGGGTTTTGTGCAAGAAGGCCTGATTTAATCTAATGTTCCTTTCCACTCTTTAAAAAAAGTACAAGTTGGCTTCTTTTCTAATGAAGTATTTTTCTTGGTTGATACAGAATTTTATTTTAATTTTAGTGATGCAGAGTTAAGATCACTGTTACTATATGCCAGTTCAGGGTGTTAACTTCAGGTGACTTCCAGCCTCTGATAAACAGAGATAAGGGAATACTTACGAAGTAAAAACATACACATAGGAAATATGGATAATAAACACGTCAGTTTTTAAGGCCACCTGGATTCTGTCACCCAAAGCTCATTACGAAAAATAATTACACATGATGATGCCATAAGTGAGCTGAATAAATTCTCTTATTTCTTCAGATGTAGATGAGAATCTTTGTAGGATATAAGTGAGAATCTTTGTAGGATAGAAATAAGAATCTTTGGGTAACAATGCAGTTAGGTGTGAAAGGGTTAGAAAGTTTTAAAAAGGGAAGATATTTTTGTCACACCGTTTGAATGTAGCTAGATTTTCTTCTAGATTTGCCTGGCAGATAAACAGACTGTGCTTAGGTACATCATTACTTTAATTAATAGGTATTATTATGTATCTAATGATACCTGCTTGGGAACCTGTATCATGTAGATTGAATGTGTCTAGAGTGTGAGGCTGTTTGTTGCATGCACTTGAACATACTGTTTCTTAAATTATTTTATGTTATACATATTTTGCAAGGGCATTCAGCTGTACCAAGAAACTTGCTTTCAGGTTTGAAGACCTGTTGGAAATCAGGAGCCATTTTTTCAGTGAAAGGATGGTTAATGTGTTGGAACAGACTGTCCAGGGAGGGATGAAATCACTGTCTGTGGAGTGCTCAAGAAACAACTGGACGTGGCATTTAGTGCTGTAGTTAAGTTGGCGTGGCGGTGCTCAGTCAAAGGTTGGACTTGGTGATCTTGGAGGCCTTTTCCAGCCTTAATGATTCTATGGTTCCAGGACCATGAGCTCCCCAGCAGTTTGAACAAAACAGGAAATGCATAGTTACATGTAGCAGCTAGAGTCAGTTTTGGGAAATAGAGTTGTCACAGGAGTTTACAGATAGGTGCAGAAGTGATTTCATGGCACCAGGTTTGATAGAAGCAAACAGTAGCATCCAATTATTCCTAAACTGCCAACAGATGTTGTTTGATGGCACAGATATGATACTATGAAATTACGATATTCTGAGAAATTATGGTTTTCCAGATCCTGGTGGGGGAGCATCACCCCTGTGTATCAAGAACACAACAAGATAAAGCAGGTGGACTTCAGTTCTTGGGAGAGTGGCTCTGCTCTTGTTTTAACTGGAATTTGAGTTGAACTTCTGAAACACCTTTATTTTGTAAAGAGAAAAAAAGCTTTTTTCTTTTTTTTCAGAACCACTTACTTGAGGGTGAAATCTCTACATATCTCATAACCATTACACTTTTCACTGAGTCCTTGTATAAACTGTAGGATGTGTTGTGAAGACACTGATTCCTTTTCAGCCTAGGTAGTTCAGTGAAGAGCAGGGAGTTGGCCTTGATGATCCTTATGCGTCCCTTCCAACTTAAAATATTCTAAAATTCTGTGGTCTTATTGGGATTACTCTGTATCACAGACCAGTAAGAAACACTCGGTCATGGATTCTGTGCTGTAGATGCTCAAAACTAGAATTCCATGTCCAGATTCAATTACTTAAAAAAAAAAAAAAAAAGCACCTTTAATTTGAAATTTTGTATGTTTCATTTAGAGAGGAAAGCAAAAACATCTTTCTAAAGGTCACATAGTTTGTTTAAATTACTTTGTAACAGCACCAAGCTTGAGAGCCCAAGCTCTGAGGCTTCTGCCTCAGCTGCGGCTCCTGAAACTTCAAGTTCCCATCTCCCTGTTTTCTGTCAGCTAGATGGACAGAGACAGAGGAATCTGGAAATTTGGAATGAGGACTTGGGCAGGAGTTTCAAGGTTTGGCAGTCTGGGCTCCTGTGCTTCTGGCTTTTTTTGGGTGGAAGCCCAACTGTCCTGAGAGTCCTATTAGAAGTAAAGTTGAGAGTTTTTTCTGGCTCTGGGCTGAATCACTGGGGCTGGGGTTCCTGTGGCTTCAGGGCAGAGAACTGAAATATCAGGAAACTCTGACTCTGGGACAGTCTTAATGGCAGGAGTTCCCCACAGCTGTGAACTCCACAAGTCTAGTCACTGTAGCAGCTCCTCTGGTAATGAAGAAGGAAAACTGCTGGAATGGTTTCATTAAAGTGTCTTGTGGTTAGTCAGAAGTTTATAAAACCATTATATTTTTGCTTACATTTCTGTTTGTGATGCAACAGAATTTTTTCAGTTGGTCAAAACATTTCTGGTTGGTTCTCCCCACCGTATACTATAGCCCACATAATTTCATGGGGTTGAGAATAACATGTTGCTTGTCTTTGCATACCACAAATACAAGGTGTGAAAGCTGGTATAGCATGAATGAACAGGACTTGTTAGGATATTTTTTATGGGAAAAGAGGTGCCCAGACAGTCACAGAAAGGTTTTTAGGGTATGCCTTTACCACAGATTTCCCCATGGCTCTTAGAAATCTTCTAACCCAGCTGAAGCCACCTGGACCATTTGTGTCTGTAAACTAATGGGTCTCCTCTCTACACAAGACTTCAAAAAACCCTGATTCCCATCTGTGTACAAAAGCAGTATTGGACTGATGTTAACTCCACTTGATTGGCTCATCAGGGATTAAGACCTGCAGATTGTTTTAGCACATCGCGGCAGCTGCTAACACAAACCTTCAATTACGTGTGTTCAGTTTTGCAATGAGGGCTGGTCTAACTAGGAGGCAGATAAAGCAAAGCATTTTGTGAGGGAATGAAGACTCAAGAGGCCCTCTTGCCTATAGCCTGCATACTTTCACTACCTGCTGTAATTCACCTCAACAGCGGGTCTCTATTTATGTGTGTTACAAAGAGACAAAGGAAGCTGCTGTGGGAAAAATCTTTCTTTCCTGCCGGGGACTGTGGTAATCTCACTCCGTACTGCAGTTTACAAGCCACGTGTATGTTGTGCCTTGCTCCAGTGTTTGAAGTATCCATAACTTGCTGTAGGAACAATTTGCATAAGATGTCAACAGGGGAACTGTAATACTTACCAAAGTAATAAAGGTCTTTCTGAATAAGTGATATTGTGCATGCCGGAACTAAATAATGGACTTAAATATTTGTGCCTAGTATTCTTTGTAGCCTGCTGAGTGTGGGGATGGAAAATCTCCCCTGGCAGTGTTAAAAGTAAACTGTCAGGAGGCTCTGCTATGAGCTGCCCAATGACTGGGATGTCAGACAGGATTCCACAGGTTTTCCCTATGTTGATGCAGTGCATGTGCATCTCCCTTTGTTCCATAGATGAGTGTGAGTCAATTCCTATTTGATATGGAAGCTTGGGGAAGTTCTTCCTTGTAGCTTTTGTATAATACATGCTAAGGCACCATGTACAGCATCGCTGCATATCAGGCATATATGCTACATTAACGTAAGGCTACTTTGCAAACAATAAAAAAACTTTTCTCACACAGATGCAAAATAACAGTGGAGTCAGCAACCATTGCCACATATTTTTCTGGAACAGCACGTGTCCAATTCATATGTGTGATGCAGCTTTCAGAAAGATGTCTCTAGTTCACACCATAATTTATCTTTTGGAAAGTAAGGAGTTCGGCTCTATTACAATTGCTCTTTGGTGCATTGTTCTCACAGCTACGCAGGGCCCTGGCACATGGGGGAAACACCATACCTGGCACTCATCCTCAGCCCCGTGCTAACAGCCTGCCCCAAATCAGTCATTCTGCCACGTTGAGCGATTCCAAGCGGTGCCGAACGCTGCCTCACGTTCTGGCGTCGCACGTGAGCTCTGCAGGCTAGTGTGCACTTCTGTGCAGCGTCATACATACATCAGGCCAGCGTTTCCAGGTGCCTGCCCGGCCTCCACTGACCTGCGGTTGCAAATTTTACCCTCTCTTTTCTTTGCTTTTCCTGTCTTGTTTCCCTGAAGGGGCATTGGGAACATTGTGTTACCAGCCTGAATCCTGAGCAGATGAGATCAGTCTGGAGAGGATTAAAGCTGCAGCCCGAGTCCCAGTCATGTAAAGAAAAAGCTGGTGGAGGCAGGTGATTTTGTAAAAAGCTAATTCTTATGGAGGGTATTCTTTGGGAATCTATCACTGAAGTCACTCAGTTTGGCCTGTTTGCCCCCCCTTCACACTCCTGTGATGCACAGCAAATTTCAAGCCTACAGATCTTAGATTATGTACAATAGTGAACCTTTAACCAAAAAAAAAAAAAAACATGCTCAGGTTTCACTGTATTTAAAGGGAATGCAAGCACTCATTTGGCCAGTAGCTTAGGATGTGGCCATAAAGCTGCATAGAGTACTGTCAAACCATCAGGTTTTGTGACTCCCTGGTTCTGCAGCCTGATACTGTTCTGCCAGGAATGTGGTCTTCAAAGACAGATTGGTCTGTGTAAATCCTTCAAACCTTGAGGTAAAGAGTGCATTAACTTTGGTGAGAAATAAATCTAAGTAGGTGGTGGGTTCATGCACAGGTGGCAATGTGTGAGTAATTTCTTTCATTTGACTGTAAGATGCATGAACAAAGAAGATCTTTGGATAAAGATGTAAACTGATGTGGATGCCAGATGAACTTTGACTGAACTTAAGGCCGAACCACATTTTAAAAAATAAATAAATTACCCAGGATAAGGAGAGACAATAGCAGATGCTGGAACCATCTGTTCCTGGACAGCTCTAATAGAAAACTCCTTCTAGTCTATTGCATGTTTCTTTCTCCATTAAATAGTAGTGTTCTCCCTATGAATGTGGTCTGCCTGTGGTAGGATATGAGCAATAACAGCCTTGATTTCCAGGTGAGTTGTCCTCAATCCCAGACCTTCCATATGCAGCCTGGCTTCTGCAGCATTTGAAATTCTGCATATAATCAAGTGATTGAGTTAAGCACTCCATCCTAACCTTAAGGCATGTATTAAAATCACTATCAAATGAACTTTAAGGATGAGCTGTACTGCTCCATGTAATTTGTTACAGATGTGAGGGAATCCCTAATTTCCCAAGGAATGGTCACTGCAGACTAGATGTTGTCTGAATGAAGTAAACAGACTGCACTTAACCCTTATGGCAGAGATTTGGTTTTAATTTGGACAAAAACATGATTTAAAGTCATCATTATTCCAGCTTTTTAACTTTTCCTACTCCCCATATAATTTTTTAGAATGGGGCCTAAATTGTAAAACAGAATCATAGCATTCCAGAGACTATACAAAATTACAGACTACTTTCTGTGTTTGGGACAAGATTAGTAGGTATAGGTCACCACTCAGATATAGACTGTCATGAGGGATCAATTTTTTGAGACCCATCCAGAGGAATAATGATACTTAGTGATTCTTAATATGGAAATACATTGTTTGCAGGACATAGTCTATGTCATGAACAAGTTGTTGAATCTTTCTAGCAAATCAGTCAAGTATCAGTGGGAGTCAGATGAGTTTCTATTGCCACTCAACATTTTCTGGAAACTCAGGTCAGCTGGATGTTCATGAGGGAATTCTTTGTTCCAGCAGTCATTTTTCTTCTAATACAGAGTCTGAGATGTACTTCTGTGGAACTGTTTATGATAAACTTATCTGAACCTATGTAAGGAGGGAAGGCTCTGAGGACATTTGAATCCTGCCTCTGGCAGCTTGAAGGAGCAGAAGGACTGTGTGGGTTGTTCCCTCTGGACCTGTGGGTTTTTTTAGCAGAACCTCACACCAAACGTTCAGTTCTTCTGGGAGGTTTGTGTATCGCTCCACCAAGCGTGGCTTTCCAGAGGGTTTGAACTTTAACACCAGGGGCACTTGCATGTCTCAGAAGGAGGTAATCTGTATAGACAAAACTTTGGGAAACACTTCTAAGTGACAGCTGCATGTTCCCTGAGAGTGCTGTTGTACCAAGAAATCAGTGAACTAGTCTGGAAGTCTGCACAATCAAATTGTTTTGACAGAGCTGAGTGGACAGGTAATAATTCTAAATTTTCCAGTATTTTTGGATACGAGACAGAGTTTTAAAGTTTTAATACTGATTTGAACAAGATGTTAAAAATGTAATTTCAAGCAGATAGCATGGTAATGTGAGCTATTTGTCTTTCTGCTTTCCTACAGGGAGGGAATCATGTAGGATATAAATAGGACACCTCTAGAAAAATAACTTGATGGGGATACATTCCTGTGTTTCTTACTAATCCTTATTTTAGAGATTTCTGGAATAGGATTCCACGCTGTATCTTGAAATTCACTCGGTAGCATGAGAGGATTCTGAAAAGGTGTAGCATTTCAATTAATTATGATTTTTTTTTTGCATCCTTTCTCAATGCAGACATCAAATTCACTCACTGATGGGTAGAGCTAGGTAAATATCTTTTATCTGAAGAATGTTAAAATTTATGAATAATAATAAAATGAGACTATAACTGAAAAAATACTGAACAAAAAAAGAAAGAACACCAATTAGTGATTAAATAGAGAAGGAAAAGTGAGTAATGAAATCAAGGTTCCTTCACATGTGCATTATCCTCTCCATCGTAGCTTGATCCAGAGCCCATTCAACAGGTTCTCCTGAATTTCATATCATAGAATCATGGAATGGTTTGAGTCGGGAGGGTCCTTGAAGATCATGCAGGTCTAACCCCCCGCCATGGGCAGGGATACCTTTCACCAGACCAAATTGCTCAGAGCCCATCCAGCCTGGCTTTGAACACTTCCAGGGATGGGGCAGCCACAGCTACTCTGGGCAACCTGGTCCAGTGCCTCAACACCCTCACAGTAAAGAATTTCTCCCTAATATCCAATCTAAACCTGTCCTCTGGCAGTTTAAAGTCATTACCCCTTGCTCTGTCTTGATCCCCCCACCACTGTGAAGATCCTTCTCTGGACCTGAACTTCAGCTGGTACTTTATTACTTGTGAGTGCAAAGATGTTGAGTATCTATCGATACAGTATTTGTTTACTTACATAATTATGTTTCTTTTTATACTCATTAATGTTACATTAATGTGGAGTATTTTCAGTCATGCATTGATAGGACAATAAAATTGTTTCATGTACCACTTTACTTTTGAGCCATGGGGAAGCCATGGGTTTTGGTTAGCTCTGAAACAGAAACCATTGCAGTGTGTTCTGATTCTTACTTGAGAAAACAGTTCTTTTTAAATCTTTCTTAGAGAAAGATGCCCATTTCAGTGACCTTACTTGTACAATGCTCACAATCCATATGTACTTGTGTGAGGAGCTTTGTGGAAATGCAAAGCACTTCTTAAGTGCTAAGTACTGTTTATAATAGGAAATTTTTCTTCCACTCCCAAACCTAAACTCTTCCCCGAAAATTATTTAGCCAGGTTGTGCTGTAACTTTCTGTAGTGTTAAAATGAGAATAATGTTTCATTGCTCCATTTGGCATGTAAGATACAGTCTTTGTGTATGGCAACCCACAAAATAGAAAGGAACACTGCAGTTTGTGTTATTAAATTATGACATGTAATAAACATGCTTTTTTTCATTGGTATCAAGGGCTCTGAGAAGCCATTTCAACATAAAACAACAAAAATTGAGAGATTTTGTGCTTTGTCATACAGGTTTGATGCTTTGTGAGTCACAATGTATAAACATTGTGGAATATTTATTACTGTCCTGATAGAAAAGAACTGAGGGTCTGTTTTAAAGATGTATGTCAAAAGCACATGAATACTCAAATATTCGTGTTCAAATGAATGATAAAGATTCATTCTTTTTTATAGTTAAAGTTTTACATTTTCAAAATAAAGTGTAAAATACTGTGGAGATGCAATTTCTTGCATTTGCTTTGTTTGTGGAAATGCAGCTTTCCAAAGAGCCGTATTGGTTGATGCTCTGATTTGTTTACATGTCTGTAGAAAGGAGACAATTGGGAATGATGAAATCACTGCTTTACAGGTAGCCAGCACCCTTGGCTGTGTGGATTTTGGCTGAGATGGTGAGGAGTGCTGCAACCCAAGTGTGATTCCACCGCCAACTCCATCAATGCTTCATACTGAGAATGGGTAATTACTTTTCATTGAACACTTTAGCTGACTAAAAAATATAAGTATTGCTATGGAACACTATTTGCTGGACCTATATTCACATTTTGGTACAATGTGCATCAAAATTAATTTTATGTTCACATGGTGTCATGGGTAAAACAGTGTCTGAATCACCTGCTTCTGGAAATTTACTTCCTACAGTCATGGTACTGGAATATGACATGAAAGAGAAAGCTGAATACAATTATTTAAAAAATCTTCATTAGGTAAGTCAGTTCAATATAACTCTAGTCTTTTGTTTTAAGCCTGTTGAAAGTTAATTTTCCATTTGTATTTTAAACGTGTTTGTATGTTGCCCCACACAGTGGCAATCTGCATTTGATTTTGTCATTTAATTAATATTACAGTAGTCTATAGAATAACATTAGAGTAAACATTAGAGGAACATTTATTAGGGTACTGTTGTATATGGAGAAAATGCATGCTTCCTTCTATTATTAAATTAAACATCTCTGGGCAGTAATTGAGACTTGTTGAACTCTGGTGTGAACTCTGAGCTGTAGATAATATTCTAAATGGTGATTTCCTGGTTTTGTCATATGAATAGTTCTAAGTAAATTAGTAAAGATTTAATCTTATTTTTTTAAAAAAAGAAAATGTTAAATTAATAGGTTGATTCATTTACTTATTAGTTGTTTGGGAATGTAAATTTTAACTTTGTGAAAGGAAAACATAAGCCATTGCTCTCTATGAGATTGAAAATTGCTAAATTACTGAAAATTTGCAAAATTCTTAGCTTTTGAAGTGTCCGTGCTATAAGAATTAAAGAAGTAAAAGCTTCATTAAATCTGTAGCAGAATCAGTTTTTTGTCCTTGATGTTTGAGGCACGGAAATTCTGTGCTGGGACTTCCTATGATCCTTTTATGACCACATTCAAGTCCCAATTGTTAAGGAGGAGAGGAGGCCCATCGGCTGTTTGAAACCGTCACGTCTCTGTTGATTTCAGTTTGAATAATTTCTAACTACAAATCTGCCCCAGGGACTTTCTGTAAAGACCCTTCTGTGTTATTTTCTTTGAGAGGCAAAAAAAAACATACCCAGAAAACAGCAACAAAATGCTTTGTGCTCCATCTTGTGCATTATCACTTTAGTATATTAAGTGTAGTGGCACTTCGGTAGCAAAAGAAAGGAAGGTGGCCTGCCAACTGAAGCAGGATGCAATTTCCTCCCACCCTCTTAAATAGTCTTATGATGTCCTCTTTGTTAGCCTGCCTCTGTTGTGTTGAATTAGTCTTCACATTATTTTAAATTCCAAATACAGAAATACTGCTGGTGCTTATAAGGCAGAGTGAACCAGAAGAAGATTACACTTGTAGCCATGGGACTTAAAAAATTAATAAAAATGAAACCTTGTGCTGTTTCACCTGTTAACTTAAGACATTTGGTAGACAGGCATGACCACTAAGAGGTCCTTTCTTTGGTGACACTTCAGAGACAGCCCGCCCTGAAAAGTGATAACAGAGATGGTATGGAAACACCATCAGAGATTCTGACTGTGTCTCTGCCTTAACTGCAGGGAGAGTGCACCAAATCCAAAGAACTCTGAAGCGATTCTTCTTCAGTTTGTTGTCCTGGATGCTCCGCATTCCCTATGTCCTGCAGAAAAGGAGTGTCTCTTTTTTGTTGCGTGTTCTGTTGTTGTTGTTTCCCTCCCCAGCTCCCCACCTACCCCACAGAACCAAGTGTTATTCAGTGGAATTCACCTTGCTGAAGAGCAATCAAGGCTCCTGGCCTGCTGCACAAACACAGGCTGCTTGTGTTGTTTTGGTTAATGGTTCAAGTATCCCAGCAAGTCCTACTTAATAAGCTATCTGATAAGGCTTGATTGTGCTTTACTGTGTTTAAATTTCTTGGGGAGCTGTTTAGATGATGAAAGTGCTCCAGTTCCTGCATTTGTGTAAAACTCTGAAATTATAAAACACAGCCTTTAGTGTCTCAAGGTCTCAGATGATTGAAATACCAAAAGGATTTGCATACTGAAGTATTTTACTCAGTATCTCAATATTGGCATAGATATGTGTAAATAATATGTTTATGCTTTGCTTTCTGTGTTATGTTTTGTTGGTGTGACTGTTAAATAGAATAGTCAGAAAGGAAATTCACAGCTCCTTGCAGTGCCAGAACCTACAGAAGGAAAAGGTCATGTGTAGATCATCTAGTTTTCATCTCAGCAACAGAGGATTGTGCCTTTTATTTTTGAGAGGTTCTTCTGATTTGTTGAGCTTTAATCAGTATTATCAAATTGTAGGTGGTGCTATTTCTCTTTGGCATTATATTTCCCTTAAATAATGTCTTTTGAAAATTATGTGTCCTCACAGATGGACAGTGTCTTAATATTCATCTGGAAAAAAATCTGCATTAAATCTTAACTGATCCTGAGTAAGTAGTGAAGTATTCTTGTTGTTATTATGCACTGACTTTCTTCTATCTAATTGGTCATTCTTACAAATTGTAGAATGCAAGCTTCCATTATGTACTTGGCCTGAGCCTTAATTTTTCAGAGCTATTATTTAAAGGAAAAAAAAAAATCTTCAAGCAACAGACTATGCTGTGACAAATAAGGAATTCCAAAGGATATACAGGAAACTTGCCGAAGTTAACATGTTTCAGACCTTCAAAATGCCATGCTTCTGCACACATTCCTTTACCTCACATTGAAGATATCTAGGTGTGGTTCTAGTGATAGCATTGTTGTAACTGTGTTTATTTAGCTTTTTTGTTTAAATTTAGCTCTTCCTTTCCCTTCTGCTCTGGCATTATTTTCAGTATTCACAGTGTTTTTACTTAAATTCATAATTTTGATAATTCCAACTGGACAATTCTTTTTCATCTACTTATGCCAATTCAAGTGAAACAGTTCTGCCTTCATTTCCTGTTTATTTTTAGTTGCTAATTTTCAGACTTTTTTTCCATCCCCTTGCGTTTTTTTAAATCCTGTTTGGTACAAACCAGGGTGGTCCAACTGGCAGCCCAAGGAACAGTTCCATCTGGCCTGCTGCATTTGCCAAGGAGGAGCTAGGAAATGCCTGTAAGGGCATGCACTGCTCTCACAAGCACATGTAACCGTGCTCGAAGCCCAACTGTTGTGCCGTGTCCACCCGGAAAAGGAGACTGGCACTGGACATCCCTTTTCCCCAGCACAGCTACTGTGTCCAGGGGGCTAGTTGTCCTTTCAAAAATCTTCAAAGAGGATGCTACAAGTGGGAGCTGCCACCTGTCCCTAAAAGAACTAGGCCACTGTCATTTTTCCTGGTTAGATTGATAAATTAATAGACAAACTGACAGGAAAACTGTGCTAAAGCCCCAGGACAGTAGGAGCTAGTTAGAATTTTAATATCAACTTCAACAAAGCTGATGTTGCTAATTCATGGGATTATTTCAGGCTTTGCATCTGCCAAGTGTCCTCTGTCAAGTCACTCTGTCTTTTTTCCTTAGGCAAGATGAGCATGATGGTAATAACTGAACACTGTGCATTGAAAGCACCCTAAGAACCAAGTATATTTTGTCAAATTGACAATATCATTTCAAAGGGTTTAATTTGGTTGCTTTGCAGGTTTCTTTTTGTTGGAGAATCCTGTGCTTTCAGATGCAGATGGGTGCCTCACTTGAAATCAGTGCATCTGCCAACATGCAATTTCTCATACGAAATTATCTCAAAAGCTGAACTGATCCCATGTACTCCATTATGTTGTACAGTAATTGCCTTTTTGTAGCAAAATGAGCCCAAATAAGCATGAGGTCTAACCAGTGCCTCATAAAACAATTACATCACATCTTTTGATGTGTATTCCATTTCCATGAAAAATATTTATAATGTTGAGCAAGAGTGGGGCAGACTACAGCTTGGCAAAAGGCTGAAATAAGCAACCAGAAGCAATATACCCCAATGTAAAATGTACATTTACAGTTACCATGTATCATTGTGTGATGACAGCAGAGCTCTGTGGTTTCATTATCCTTATTCAATATACTGTAGCACATAGAGGTATCAAGAGCATATAGCAAAAAAACCCTCCCTAATATTCAGTCTTAGTTTTATACTTATTCCTTTTAGCATCCTGCTTTCCTTTTCAATTGTAGAGAAACACCAGATTAATGTTCATAACTTACCTCTTTCCAGTTTAGAGTGTACAGCAGCACAACTGCTCTAGTCACTCTGTGCTCATTTATTTTAAAATATTTGTTCTGTTTATTGTCCTGCTCTTGTCTGTAGTGTTCCCCATTATACCAGGCATCTCCAATTTTGGTTAAAAACGCCCCTTATTTCTGATACAGATCATCTCCCCAGGGCTTTTTTTTTTTTTTTTTTTGGTCTTGATTAATCTCCTTTTTTTTCTCTCTCCTCTTTGCCTGTTCTTTCTTATTGTCTAATCTTATTGCTATCTATGGCTATAGTGTTTTCCGCAAGTCTTTATTTCCTTTGCCTTCTTTTCTCCTTTCATGCTCATCTCTCTTTTTCACAGTGATTTGCCCATCTTCCTTTGGTGTTCACCCCTGCCTCAATTTTCCTCCCATATTCTTCAGTCTGATGGTTCTCTTCTGTTTCTGCTCTGTTCACTTTGCTGCACTGTCCTACACCCTCTTGGTCTTCCTTTGCCTTCCTTAATGTTGTCTCATATTTGGGAGATGACTGATGATGACAGAAAAGTGGAAGGGGAGACAACAGCTGAAGTAATTTAGACATATGCCAACTTTCAGAGAAAGGTTTTGTTCAGGCATAAATAACTGAATTGAAGCATCTAACAGGAACAGCAACAAACCCACTGATTTCTTATGGGTAACTATTCCTAAGTGAAACTGAATTTTACTTGATGATTCCAGTCAGCTGTGTTGTAGAAGGACTACGTGATGGCATACTTAAAAATAGATAAAGTATAAGGAGGCAAAACATAGTTATAGTTATTAAGTATATCTAGTAAATAGTTGCAGGGTTCATGTCTTTAGAAGTGTTCATGTCAAGAAAAATGGAGGATAAGGTACTGGAGGATAAAAGAGGCTGGTGAAAGAAATACATAAATCAGCTGAGGAAACTACACATGATGTATGAAAAGATGGTGAATCAGAGGCAATAAAGACTTGCAACAAGTCTTTGGAGCTGGTTGAAAACCAGAAAAAGTAGTACAGGACTGAGAACAAGCAGTGATAATTCTGTTACCCACAATGGAAAAAACAGGAGCAATGGAAATGGCAGCAGAACCAGTTTACTGGGTACCAGACACACACTATTAATTAAAGCAATTTCAAGAGGGTGCAAAGCTTTATGGATAAGACAATGAAGTCCTAGGAAGCCAATGGGTTTGAAAAGGGGTGTATTTCATACTGGTAAATTCTTCCTTGTTTGGCTTGCAGAAAGTATTCAGCTGGAGGAATTTAGGTCATAGTTACCCATTGAACAGTGGTTTGTCAAAATGTTTGCATCTTACTGTGATACAAAGGTTAGACCTAGATTTTTCTATTTGTATTCATGTTTTCTAACAAAAAATTATTCTCAGAGTTGCTACCCCAATTTAATGAAATCACGACCACAGGCAGAATATAGTCAGTCACGGGCATTGCTGGAGCAACAGTCCTACAAAAGAATCACAAGCTTTTCAATTGCAATATGTGCAAGGACTCAATTTCCAAAATAGAAGACCATTTTAGTAGCTTTGTCAGCAATTTCAAAATCCTGGTCACCCCTCATTGGCTCCCAAAGATTATGATTGGGTCATATGTATTATAATAGTCTGCTGCTTGCTGAAAACCAATGAATCCTCTGTAGTATCTCACATTATTCTCAGTGAACAATCAGATAGCATAACCTTTGTTGCTGGAACAGTTTTTTTTATTTTTGAAAACTACATTTCCTGGAAGTCTTATGTTAAAAAATGGTATCGCACATCTGAGTACCATAAGTTTTATTAAATTAAAATGACAGAGGCATATCCTTAATTAAAACACCAACAAGGTGTGCAACATTTTACAGAAGTTAGAATAGGGGTGGCCAGCATGGCTTCACCAAGGGAAAATATTCACCAAGGCCCAGCTGTGCACGACTGAGCTTGTAGCCTTAAAGGGTGGATTAACATCAGTGAGCAAGGGAAGAGCTATTGATGTCATCTCTCTGGACTTCTGCAACATTCTTGCCTCTAAATTGTGAAAAACATTAATTTGATGGAAGGACTATTAGGCAGATAAGAGTCTGTCAATGGCTCAGTGTGCAAATGGAAACCAGCAATGAGTGGTGTCCCTCAAGATTCTCTACTGGCACCAATACTGTTTAGTATCTTCACTGTGTCCATGGTGTTTGCATATAAAGAACAAAGAGCAAGAAATGTTTTATCTGCTAATTGTTTTCAACTATTGTCTGAAGGAAGAGAAAAAATAAAATAGATGAAAATGTTTTCTTTATTCAAAACCAAAGGAGCATTTTATCTGGGACTAGATTGCATGTTACAGGTTCATTACAGGAGTGTTATTTTGACATGTGAATTACTATTTTTATAGCAATTTAGAGACAATGAGGGGGAAAGAACAGGCAACACTGTACTTTGAATAGCTGTGGGCACTCAATCTCCAGTCTTACCAATTGTGGTAGGCATCAATTGTCTCAGTATCAGTGACCATGTATGTACATCCCTTTTTCCTATAATGCACATGCCTAAACAATTTGCATGACAGTTTAATCTGTTCAAGTCAATAGCCACTTAATAGAAAAGAAAAAAAAAATTGCTTAGCTTCTAAGTTTTGAAGTGTTTGGGGCAAGTAGAAGTGAGAGTGGTTATAACAGCCCTTTGATTTCCATGTTATTCTGTCCCCTTGCTTGCTGTGAATTAACTTTTCCTTGAGGGCATATAGGGAGTGAAATTTACTCCAGCATAGTGTTGTAATCTTTTTTTGCAGATAATGAAGTCAGAGAAAATGAGCACAATGTAGACTCGTCCTTTTTGTTTGAAGTATTGATTCTATTACATAGTCAAAGTTGTAGGAAAGAAATGCAGGAGATTTTCTCCCCCCCAAGTGAAGCAGATGCCTTACTGAGCCAAGGCTGAGATTTTGTTCTTTGTAAGGAAGCAGAGGGAATGCCTATTTATGGTATTTTGCAGCTACACTGAAGGAAATGTTCTCTTCAGATTGAGTGGCTCCATAGTATACAATGGTTGTGGTCCCTCTGTTGAGCCAAGAGCCATGTATGCAGCATTTACACAGACTGGGCCTTAAGAATCTGATCCTCAGACATGAAGACAGTCTTTCATGAGTTTAATATTCTGGGAATTTGTGAGTCTTTGCAATATTTTCTTCTGTCTGAGTCACATAGGTTACTAAATCAGTTGCTGGTTGTGCTTTTCAAGTTAAGTTCTGTGAGGAAATGACACGTAATTGCAGCTGTCCAAAAGAGACAGAGTTGAAATCCATTCTCTATCTCCAAAGTTGTTCAAGGTGTAAGTAAAACATGTTTTAGTATTATGTTCTGGTGCAACAGATTTTAATGGAGGGCAAAGACTTAAGGATTCATCTGCTTCCCAACTAAACATGCTTTAGAAAAGCAGAGACTTTTCTCCTGGCTACCTCCGAACTGACATGAAAGCTGGGGGCATTTCAGTCCTTTTGGGTTCCTGTAGCCCTACATCCTAGTTCCTAGCATGCACCTGTTTACAGAAGTATCAAGCAAATTCTGAGCAATAACTTTATTTTAATTAATTCAGGAATCCTTTATCTTGATAGACCTGTTGGGCAGTAGAGTGTTTTGTCCCAGAGGGCACAGTGTCTGTCATTCAGGCAAGCCTGTCTATCCGTATATGGAGCTGTGTTGCTCCAGTTAAATATACCTCAGTTGAGCTGACAACACAGCATAGCTTTGTGATTGCATAATCAATGTTTTCCCCTTTTGCTTTGTTTGTGACCTCTAGCCAAACCCTGCTTTGAGTAACTAATTTCCATGTGTGATTTTCTAAGCAATTGCTGCTATATTAAATGAGTTTTCTGCAAGCAAGAAATAATATATTTTGTGAAATGAGCTCTTTTCTATGCCCCCCACAGAAATAGCTGTGAACTTGAAAGACTGAGAGCAAATCCTGTTTTGTCATGAATGCCTATTCTTCAGAAAGCAGGAGACTTTAGGCCTGATTGCTCATACTGTTTTGAGGTGCTTATGGAGCTTGAAGTGTGAAAAGCAGAGATCTTCTTGACTTATGTCACTGTTGTAAGAATTCAGATCTTCTGGCAGACTTCAGAGGCAGAACAGTTCCAACAGAGCAGTCTTCCATTGCATAAGTGAGACTTTGCTGTCTCTTCCCTCACCTTTCTTCTGACAGAGGCTGCTCGCTCAAGGGCTAGAGTGCTGTTCCTTCCCTCAGGATCTCCTCTTATTCAGCTCAACAGAGACTTTTAAATTCACATTCAGAAGAGAAGACTAATCTTTGATTTTGCTTCATTTCAGGGTACTGTCTGCCTTTTGGAGGAAATGAGGCAGAAGTCTAATGACAATATCCTTATTCAAAGCCTAGGCCTTAATTGTTCCCTAAACACTATACTTCCTGACTATTGAGTGAAGCAGAGATCCCAAATACATTCATGTTAAAAAAAAAAAAAAAGTAGATTTTTTAATGTGCACAGGAAGCAATTAAAGATTGTACAGGTATGCTGACCTGTTTCAAACTTTGAGTAAGACTTTGCAACCTGTGCCACATTTTATTTAGATTTTAATGTACCATCCTATCTGACAAGGTCGAATGTAGTAAAGGGAACAAGACCTTCCTGAAAAATAGAATTGTTCTTAGGTGGAGGTACACAGGCTGTTATTTTGGTATTAAATAGAGATTTTACTGACCTGTGGCAGAAGCTTTTGTGTGTCTTCAAATGAAATATTTGGCAACAGCTCTAAGCTGTCCTCTCTTTTGTGGGTTGACCACAGTGTGGAGAAGACTCATGCAGGTCAGCAGTGATTTTCCCAACAGGATACCTACAGCAGAGGAATCTTAAAAATTGAGAACTGTGTGTCCTGTGCCAGGTTCTTGTGGGAAGTAGTAGTACTTAGTAGTACTAAGTTGGAATTAGTAGTACTAATTAATATTTTTCATACTTTTCCCTGCAGTTTGCCCCTTCTGCTTTTCTTCTGTCAAGTCTTCCCATACACTTTTCAGTCACCTTTTTTATAAGCACCGTGTCTTCCAACCCAAGTGATTCTTTTTCTGAGCTGTGTGTATAACAAGAAGAACATTGAGAACACAGGAAGACTGTTTGCCTCTTTTCTGTTCCAGTGCCCAGTGCCATAATTGTTTCTGGCAGCCATGAGGAGCTGTTGCAAGGAAAAGCTCTGTTCAGTCTGGAAGACAAAATGTGAAAACAGGCTCTGTAAAGAATGTTGCTTGATACCCTCTAGCAAGCTTTCATCGAGCACGTGCAAACTCCTGATTTTTCTCAGAAGTTTAGAGCATGTCTGCACAGGGTGAGACTGCATAGTGACAGTGAAAAGGATCCTGCCAAATTTTAAGTCCTTTCTTCAAAGAAGGAAGATTGAAGACCCTCTCAGTGAAACAGCTGTAAGAATTTTTTAACGCAGGCAGAAGTATATAATGAAGCTACTTTATTGGTTCTTTTAAAGAAATGGGGTTAAATCCATTAAATTGAAGTGTGTAACCACACACAGTTTTAGAAGACTCCTAGAGGCAGCATTATTTGCTGGACATCACAGAAAGTTCCAGATTCACCTGTATAACAGGACTTCCTAGAAAAAAAACAGCCTTTTGGGGGGAGCCAGAGTTGTTATTGAAAGTTTTAAACACGTGTATCTGACAGTCTGTGTGAAATAAAGGTCGTCAGACAAGCTAAAGCCTAGCTGACACTTGGTCTCATTTTAGGAAAGACATCAAAAAGGAATGACTTACCCTGCTGTTCAATAAATGCAACTGTAAATGAATTCTTGCATAGCAATGGGACCACTTTGCATTCCTTGAAACCTCTTTGGCAATTCATAGTGTGGTCAGCTTCAGTATCTGCAGAGAATGTGTTAGATCTTGAGTATATCTTGAGCCCCTCTTTCCTCAAGTAGTCAGGTAGCACATAAATGATTTGTTAATCCCTTCCATGGCTGGGGACTGCTCTGAAAGCCACCTTTGATAGCCAGGTTTATTGAGGAATGGTACAGGAGAATTTTGGAGGGAACAGAAGAGCTAGTCCCTGTCTATCTGATTAATGGCTGGGAAGAATAAAAGGACCAATTAACAACCTAACATCTTCTGCTGGCCATTCTGAAACCACACTGCCATTCAAGAAGAGACAACAAACAAGCACCCTGCCTAAGGCAGGCTGAGTTGTCAAGACCACTACCTCATCCTCTGTTTCTTCTGAGAACAGTGCTGCACTACAGTAGCCCTAAAATGTATGAAGGGTGGGAAATGAAAACTACCGAACTTTTTGCCGCTTCATGACCCAGGTTTTTTCTCACACCCATGCAAATTGCATCCAAATGTTTATTGTATCCTCCTTTGGCTTGGACTGTTCCTTCTCCCTGTAGTGTCATATTCTTTGCTCTCTGGACTCCAGGTTCTGTCATCTCAGTGTGCAAATGTTTCAGGAAGTAATTAGAAAGCTATGTGCTCATTACTACCATGTAAATTAGATCACAGCTCAGTCTCCAGCTAATTCATATAATCAGGCACCTCCCTTTCTCAAGTCCTAAAGGAAAGGTATCATTTTAAATTGTCTGTCATTAGTAAGTTCATTTAGTTTCTGTTTGATTTTGGTTTGTTTTTAGCGAATTAAACACTCTTAATTTGAAGAGGGATTTTAACTGTGTGGAATTAAAGCCAGATTCTGGTGACTAGCAGCAGCAGCAATCTGTGAATTACTGATGTATACATTTAATATCTCTCTTGAGAGTAGGAAAGTTCTTCAAATGTTGAAACTGGCTTAAATAATTCCAATTCATATGAGTAGTGAAAATTCTTTGGCTAATAATGTTAGTCTGATCTCTTTCACTTCCAGTTTAATCTGGAATATTTGGAATAGTTGTTAATAGTAAGTTGATTGATTTTAATATCTTGTTAAACAGAATGGTTTGCATCCTGACACCTTAGAGCTGACTAGATTAACATTCTCAGCTTGATATAAACAAATATATTTTCATCAAGCAAAGTATTATGTTCCTTCACATACCTGGTTTTGCTTGTTGCACTAAGAACTAGCAAAAGGCCTGGCTATTTTTCTTCTCTATTTCTACAAAAGCTGTTAAGGAGGGATAATGTTTTTTTTCCCCTGAAAATGCTACTTCATGATCACTTTTACTAGGAATGAAGAAGAAAGAAACAAATGAATGAAAAATATAGAGAGCACTGGGATTGGGTTGCAGAAAACTGAGTTTTAAGTTCGTGCTCTGACATTAAAATAAGGACACTGACAACTGATGCCTTTTGGCTGTTCTGGACTCTGTCTTCCCTGCTTTAATGTGGGGAAACTTTGAAACTTCTGGGGTTAACTCTAATGTGGGGAAGAAATATTTTTGAGATTTCAGAGGAAAGGAACTGTTTACCACCCAGACACAATGTCAAGAAATAGCGTCAAGCAAAACAATTGTCAGCAGCAGTCATTCAAAGTAATTTCTTGTTCAGGTTTGAAACTTCAAGCTGTTACTCGCAAAATAGGTTATTGATAGGATGGTCCTTCTCATTCCTTTAAAGAAATTGAACTATTTAGTTTAATGGTAATAGAGTCCTTAGGAATAAAAAATGGAATTTAACATGAAAACTGTTAGGTAGTACAGCCAGTATATTAGGCTTTCATCTCTTTTTTTCCTTAGACCCATCTATTTTCTTTCTGTGTAATTTGAAGACCTGGTCTCTCTTTACCTGAATATGTGTTGAACATGTATATCTATCTCTTTGCAGAGAGAAATAAGCAACACTGCTCTCACAGCCATTTGATTCTGGTGGTTTATATTCATGTCAAGGCCTGCAGTAATTTCTATAGGGTCTCATTCTCCTGCCATTTTTTTATGCAGCCAAACCCAACTTTTCCTTTCTTTACAAAGTAATTGTTCACCTTTCTTATAGACACAATCACATTTAATATTTAGCCTCCTAAAATATTTGTTTTGTATTTTGTTCCTTGAATTTTTTTTGTATTTCCTTGTATTTTACTGTCCAAATAAGTATTGTGATACCTGCCCCAATTTCAATGAAATAACCCAACAATGCACTGGTGTTAGGCACAGTAAGGGAAAAGTTATACTTCGTGTGTTTATAAACCTTAATTGTGTATGTGATCAGGATTACATGCTAGGATGATATCAGGATTTCATACTAGCTGTCTCCAAGGGAAAAATAAATACACTTTTCAAGTTTATAGGAGCAGCAGCATGGCAAGTGCTGCCAAGTCAAGAAGTCTTGTTAAATGACGGCAGGACCAGAGATGTGTAAATGAAACCTGCTCATCTAGCACAATGCAAAAGTACCCAAATACCTGTATAAATAAGCAAGTTTAACCACTGGCAGAAGTCTTGCTGGGGAAACATGCATGTTTTCCAGACTAAATAAGCTGGTATGTTTGGCCATGGCCATGCAGCAGGATGTCTTCTTGTAGGTGGCTTAAAGCGAGCTTGGACATCTCTGCACTTCAGTCTTATGTACAGTCCTTTCTGTAATGTAAATTAACAGTGGCATACCACCCTTAAATGTTGTGCTATTGCTGTGTAAAAAATGATGCATTAGAAGATTACATTCAGAAAAGGTATAGTAAATAAGTACTGATAAAACAAAGTATAATTTATTGTGTATTTTGATCAGCAATCAGGAACACTTTAAAAAACAGAGTTAATGAGATGCAGAAACTGTTGGATGAAACTATTCTCATGAGCCCCTGAAAAGGCATAGCTTCTACCTTGCAGGATTCTATACCTTTGCAGTTACCAGAGAGAGGCAAAATCAAATTCAACTGCTGAGAGTGATGGCTTTTGACATTCAAAAGTTTTGAAGCTTCTGCCCTGTAAGACAATATTTTTCTCATTATTTTTGTTGTTAAAAATATTTTATAGTGAGGTCAGTCATTGCTAACTACTTTGAGAACTATTTTTTTTGTGTCTTATAATGCCATGTGATTTATGTCACAGTCTTTAGTTAGTTACTTAAGATTGCTTAGGTCCAAAATGCCTTTTAATAAATATGACAGAGACTATCACCTTCTGACAGGCAACATGTGTCATTGAAATAGAAGCAGTCACACAATAGCTTTAAAAGAGGAGTGCCACAGCTGAACAAGCAGCTTTTATGTTCTTTTTTTGTTGGACCTCCTTCGGGAGTAAGGGATAAGTTTAGTTTATTGCCTTAGTTTAGCTTTCAGTTTAGTGCTAAACTACATTTTTCTGGCAGCAAGCTTGACTAGGATCTTAGTAAGATAATCTTCCCAAAACCACAGTAGAACAAATGCAGTCTGACATGGCCATACACAAAATGTAATAGACATAAAATGCTTTGTACACTCTCTTTCTTTAATGTTTGATTGTGCACATACCTGTACCTATATGACTGCATGTATAAAACTTGATTTATGTGTGGGGGTACTCATGTGTATGAAGAAGAAGAACCAATAATTTACTGGTGGATTAATATGCATCAGAAATAACTACACTGAAATCAAAGTAGTGTGTAAAGCAGTGTGAGAAGTGAATCACCCCTCCTCTAGATCAAGAGCATTGATTGAATTTGGTTTTATTGTGAAATATGTGCTTGGAGCAGACAAACACATCCTAAGGTATGACTTTGCTGCCATGGGCAGGCTCACGGGATTGCATATTACTGGAATTCCAGACTTCCACCTGTAACAAAATTAGGTTTTCAGCTGTGTTCCTCTTTAAGAATATTAACCTTAAACTGAACTCCTGCTTTGTACATATGTATTCCTGCACTGTTTGAAAGTGGATTGGATCTAGGTCCAGTCATTGGAACAAATAAGTCAGGCTCTTTTTTCTTTTTGCTGTTTTGAACCCCCATGGAAACAGAGAGGAGGCGTTGCCTTGGTGGAATGCAGGCTGGGAAAAGGCAAACATATATATAAATAAATAGAAGGAATTGGGACAAGAACAAGAGAGGCATGGACAGTGGGCATAACAGAGCTTCAATAAGGGATAAGGAATGAGAAAAAGCCTGGGAGGTTTTGATGGAGTAAACTTGGTCCCTCATGTGTTTACATTTAATTATGAGATTACACTATTTTTCCACAGAATTCCTACCTCATGCAGGATGCTCTTAATGAGCAGCTATTAAATATATTGCTTTGCCCTTATCATGCATGGCTCCAAGCCCTACTTGTTACAGACATTTCAAATACTTGTTCAAACATAGAATTATTCATTTTTTTTCTGAGATTTTTGTAAGGCCCCTGTCACTCTTAGCTTTTTAAATGGGGTTGTACCAACAACACTGATTCCAGTATTTTCTAAATTTTCAATGCTTCAAGTCATAGTCTCAATATATCAATTTTTGTTGTGTATAATTATACATATGCATATATATATATATATGAGATACAGTGTGAGCAACAGACTGATGTGTGTTACTGAAGGACAGAAAGCTGCTTTAATTTTCATTTTATAAGGACAGAAAGTTACATGAGGGCATGAAGAACTCCGGAAATGACTGGCAATGAAAGAAAGCAAAGCTATTCCTTACTAATTTTAACCATTGTGTTGCATCACGTAGTTCTGCAGCAGATTAGTCATCACACTGAAAGGTTGTGGAAATAATAGTGAAAAGCACTTGGCAGACTTTGAACATCTATGAGGTAATCCAATAGAAGTGACAAATGACTTCTGGCATTTAAAGGTGAAATGGAAAAACTACAGCCAGGAAGCTGACATTTCTGACTCTTATGGTAGTTTTTTGGTTTTTGTTTTTTTTTTTTTTTTTCTTGGAATATTTTAAAATTCCTGATTGCAATATGTTGATAATTGTGCAGGTTCTAGGGTTCTGTTCAGAAATCAGAAGCACAAGGACATCAGCTATAGGAAAGTAGTTCTGTGATTTTAATTATTTTTAGGTAGTGTAGTCGAGCGAGTCCATGGGAGAAATAAGCAAGATGAAGGTTTTGCTGGAATGGCTAGGAATTTGATATTTGAGGGAAGGAAGCTGGCAATTTCTAAATTTCATCGGTATATTGGGACAAACTTCTCCCTAGAACTATATGATATCTGACAATAGTCTTTATGATTCCTTGAAAAACTTGCACTGATTTTTCAGCAGAGCTCTGCAACAGTATTTTGCGAGGCTGACATAAAATTATTGACTGGCTCAAAATTGGTGGAATCCATGTTGACCATCATATGGTTTAGAAGAAAGGAGTAAAGAAGAGCATTTGTACTTTTTTTTTTCTTTTAGAAATAAAATAGTTTCAACAGATAGGAAGAATACATTTCTAGAAAATTGCTGCAACTGCCTAGGACATTACCTGATTACATTACCTGATATGTCTTTATTGTTTCACATATGTAACATCCATTTAGATTTACCTGTTAGGACCTTCAATGGGGCTAAAAATTACAGGAACAAATAAAACAAAGCATATGAGCAGCGAGGAAGTAGATGAAACTTGTACATGAATATATTTATTAATTATTAATATTAATTATCAATATTAATTATTGCTGGACATATCAAAATAATATATCTCAATTTTTTTCAAAAAATGTATGACTAATAAGTGTATAGTAACAGTAACAATCATTTTTAAGGGACCTGACATAAAATGAGGATAAAATTTATTTAACATTTTCATTGTGTGATGAAATGGCAATACAGGTATTTTTGTTAGGTTAGGTTTAATAACAAGTTAATGTTAATAATATTGATATTTATGAAGCAGAAAAGAATAGATGAGGGGCAAAAATTTATCTAAAAGTTCCCTTTTCCAGTAAGATCCCTTTTTTTAGTAAAGCAAATGTAAATTGTATGCATTTTAATAAACAGGTGATTCTGTGCTTGATAATGCATTATGTTAATGTCTTATTTGTACATATTAACCATGTCACATCAACAACTATTTACTTGACCATTTAGTATTCAAAGTGCTGCGCTGTTGAAGATGGTGATCAGTATGTTCAGCAAAGTTCCATGTGATTTTAGGGCTGAAGTTTCACAGTTGGTGTAAACCAGTTTAAATCTATTCTGCTACTGTCCCACCACTTTTCCACTCCAGGCAGTGGGTTATAATGCTGGCACCAACATTCAGGCAACTGTGTAATTAGTTAGATCAAAAAGCTGATCTGCCTGAAAACTAATTAATTAATTTTTATAGTTTTCAGCTGAATAGAGTCAATCCATCTGATCCAGTGCTGGAACAAAAGAGGGGCCAAGGGCTTAATGAAATAGGGAGAACTTTCCCTTTTGGTGGCAACATGGCCATGGATTGTGAAAGAAACTAGCTGTGAAACTGTGCCTGAATTGTGATCAACAGCATGGTCTACAGAGGATGGAGAAATAAAAAATGAACTAACAAGTTGTAAATGGGTACAGCATAATCAGTGTAAGTGTTGTAGGAAACTGAAAACTCTGTTTTGAAGTTCAAAACTCTGTTTTGAAGTTTGCACTGTATCATAGAGTGAGGAGGGAGTATTTCTTCTCTGTGAGCCTACTCCAGTTTTCTTATAAGTCCATAGAAAAACTATCATGTTTTTAATATAAGATGGGTCAATTTTATGTTTGAACATGAGTCAAATTGAATGGCTGAAAGAAAATAGTAGTGACAAATTCACCAAGGGAAAAAGTCTTCACTGAATATCCATAAAACAGTGAAATGATTAAATATAGTTATTTGAAATTTAATATACTAAAATATTTCATGAATTTGGAATGTAGCGTGGCTTGGTATTTCAAAAAACATTTTAAAGTTTATTTTATTTGGTTACTAATTATCACAGAAGTTATAGAGGATTACTACTATCTCCTGGTCAAATACATGCTGTAATTCTCTTAAATTCTGATTTCTGATGCAAATGCTTGATTTTGTTTTTCATTGATACTTGTTTTAAAATTAGTTCCTTGGGCATAATAGAAGTACTTGTTGAGACAAATGCAATGTAGATAGTATCACAGACAGTTAATTTCTTCATTGGCTATAGCTTCATGGATGTAAGGAGATTGTAGTATTTATTTATCCCAGAAAATTGCAGCCTGCTTCTAACTGTCAAATTTCCAGGAACATTGGAGAAGACACTAAAGAGACAAGGTTACCACAGTGTTTTAAAAAATAAGGGATATATTTTTTTCTATATTGTATTTTCAGTACATTTTCAGTATAGCTGAGTAATTTTTTTTCCTGGAAAAGATTCTTGAAATTAATATTAGGATTCTCTCTTTAGGTAGTTAGATGAAGGTTAGTAGTTAAGCCTTGCTGTCCAAGTCATCTGCCTTTTTTCCTCCTCTTGATCTTAATTCCACTTCCCAAGGATGCAGTATTCATCTAATTCTGATAGCTTTGCAGAATTAGATTTACAAAGTCCTCTTGCCTTCTAAGTTGCTTTTCTCACATTCATTCGACTCTCCCCTGCCAACTTAGCCTTCTGTCCTCCACCCATCCCTGTTTTGATTCATTTCCCTCATGCCGTGTGCCTAAATATTGCCCAACCCATGTGGAAAGTCCTTAATTCTTGTCAAGACAGGGTCATGACTAGCCCACCCAGGAAGATCAGAACCATGGCTCTGAAACTGGAACAAGGCTTGCCCACTTTATAGTATAAAAGCCATTATTCCCTCATGCTCATCCAGGCCTTTGGGTCAGCAGACAGTTGGAGCAGAGGCACAGAAGGCATGTGTTAGGAGAGATGGGATACACTGGGAAACAGCACCAGATTTATCAGGGACACACGGGGGACGATGCAAGGGGCAAGTGGTGTAGTGAGTCTGACTGTGAGACTGTACACAAAAGCAGTAAAGTGATGTTAGAGGTGTGGGACAGGAAGGGTCAGTGGGTGAACTGTGCAGGGGAAAGAGGTCTTGGTAAGTTGGCCAGTGTGTTTTCCCTTAGTTAAGTCTGGGCATTTGTAAGAGCTAGGGAAACAAGCTTGGCAGAGGACCAGCAGGCCACCTACTCCAGCTTTCTTACCCCATGGGGGAGGCATGAATTGAAAAGAATTGCTGAGCAGACTGAGGCTATGCAGGGCTTAGTTGTGGAACAGGCCCACCCTCAGTTCTGTGATGCCTTTGGCCACCTCCATCCAAGCCTTTGATGAGTGTTTTGTCCTTGGTCCACTGGATTCTTTAACTGTACAGCCTAATAGTCCATTGACCAATCCATGGCCTGTAGGATACTTGGAGAATTTAAAAGGCTAGTGAATAATAAGAGGAACAAATCAAATGCCTTGGAGATTTGAAAAACTGAAAACTGACCACACAAGAATTTTGAGGAAAGGCAACTTTTTGAGGATGGTATTGACAAGCAGCAGGACTTGAATAAATATTAGAAAACTCCATTAATCCCAGCTGTGCCTTCACCAATGGTCATACGGTATGAATATAATTACCATCTGTAATACCAACCTCTATTTTGCATACCTGGGTCTAGTTTCTGGGATCTGTGTAGAATCTGTTCCAGCCCTGCCTCGAGATACGCTTGAGACAAGCACAGTTGTCTAATAGCTGACATCTTTTTTAGTGCTCTCCACGCAGCAGCCATTTCTGCCTATTCTGCAACTCTATTCATCTGCTCTCAGGTAGCAAAAATATGTCATACATAGCAGGATTATTTCTTAGCCACATTTTACTAGGCAACAACTTCTGTGGCTTATCCTCATTAGAGCCTGAAAATATCATCCACCAAGTACTCTTCTTCACAGCACTTGATGGGCCTGATGCTCTCAGAGATCTTTTCCAGCCTGAATGATTCTATGATTATGTCCTTTCCTACCCAAACCATTCTGTCATCCTATGACTTACGACAAATTGCTAAACACCTATTTTCTGGAGAAGAATGGGTAGAGGCAATGGTCATGCTGAGGAAACTGTCATGATTTGTTAACTTAAATGTCTTTGGATTACGTCACACAGGCCAAACTTTATGGCTACCTACATGTATGTTATTTTACAGATATTTCTGTTTTTACCTGAAAGAAGGCATATAAAGCCTGGGAAACACTCAGATCTATGTCTTTGATAGTTTTCTTAGGTGGGCTTCAGTTCTGTGGAATGAGAAGTCTAATTTTTGAAGTTTGGTCATCATAGTGGGCTTTACACAGAATTGCAAAGTTCTGGTTCAAAGGCAGTTACCTCATTCCAATCAGGCTCTGCTATTTATTCCTTTCCAGAGTATTGTGTCCTGTGGCATCTGGTCATGTAGTGTAAGTTCCTGTGACACCCTTTGAAGTCCTTAGCCTTTCTAATGATTGCCATGAAGTGTAGAATTAACTGGACCATCCAGCCCTAAATATTTGGCTCTCCTACATGATATTTGTGACCTGGAATAATCAGAGAAGTGGCTTTTTTGTCTATGAAGTGGCTAACCTCAGTTTGCTGTCATTGTTATTTAACAGACTCCTTTATAAACCTAAATTTTGGTCATCTTATCTGTGCTTTGTGTGGAGGATGTTCATAAGAGTTTATTAGAAGTCTACTTCAAGAAACCTCCTAAGAGAATGACGCCATGTACACCAGGGATCTGGTTGTTTCCTCTCAGAGCTCACTATCTAATCCACTCAGTTCATATGGAATTACCTCAGGGAATGAACAGCAGGAGCCAAAGCATGACAGGGATGTACACAGGAACTGTACATTGTACAGATGTAAAGAAAGGCTAGGGAGAAAAGAGGGTGTTCACAGCTCTGCTCACAAGTAGAATACATGAAAGATGAACGTATCAAGGGAAAAATTAAATGCTTTCAAGGAGCCTATAGAATAAATTTCCTTACTAATTAGGACAAATCCTATTGCTTCAATCTACTCATGATAGAGGATAAGTGAAAGGTGCAAAGCACTTCTGAATGGACAAGGGCTGGATGAGGTGACCTTTTAATTGCCAGCTGTAATATTTCAGCACACGCAGTGCAGCAATACTGGTAGGAACTGAAGTAAGAAGAAGGCTCACTACAACTATTCATGGCTCGCTCATCCCTGTCAAAAGTTGGAACAGAAGCACTTGTAGAGTGAACGTAGTGTGCTTGACCAATATTTGTGGCATGCTCACTGAAAGTACCAAGAGAACATTGCTCTCTTCCATTGCAGCAATTGTAGTACATTTGGGTTTTTTACTGCCTGATGTATTGGACTTCCCATTTGATTTATTTGGATGTAAGGTGTGAAAAATATTTTAAGTTGTATTTTAGGCATGATATTCTCCCAGTTTGGCTTGGAAAACTGATTTCAATTCCTTTAAACTATGCTCTAGGATGGAAGGTAAGAAGTGTAAAGGGCTTTATCAGAATTAGTTTTGAGACATCAATTTAATATTGTCCATTCTTTGGCATTTGCCTGGAGCTTCTCCATTTATATCATAGGATACGCTAGTACTGTTTTAAGTTTTGTCTGGGAAAGTAATTCTTGTTTCTTTTGACTGAAATTGAACTGATGGAAACTATTGCTTATAAAGTCATGCAATTACTAATTACTGGTGTAGATGATGGAACAGTGTGTCTCCAGTTTTCAGGAGCTTGAGGTAGTCATGTCAAACAGTAATAATACAGTCATGTCAAACAGTAATCTTGAAGCCTGTTTCTCTATTCATGACTAGGCTTGATTATTTTCAGTAAGACACATGCTAAGGCAATAGCACTGCAACATCCAGGATTTTAATAACTTACTCTTCGTGTTATGTTTTTTAAATAAATTGCAGTAAGAGAAAGTGCCTTAAAATTTCTGTTTCCTTCATTTCATTAGGAATGCTATTTTAGTGTGAATGCTAAAACTTTTAATACTTGCTTTCAGAAAGTGTATTATGTGACAAACCAAACTATTTAATATACTTTGAGACACCATTTCTATGGACAAAAATTAAGATAAATGTTTATTTGGCTCCATTATAAACAAATGGGCTTATTGCTCTACAAACTGTTACAAGACATAAGCTGACAGTACCATGTTTTTGACATCAGTAAATGCTGTAATTCTGTTTTAGTCATGTCCCTGAAAACTTGGGTTTCTGAAACATGGTCATTTAAATACAAAGCAAATGGTTTCTTTGAAATACAGCATATACTTTTGTGGGTGACAGGTTGGAATTAAAATCTGTTGTTTCTGTGAATGAGGACCATCAGCACTGTAATTATCCAACTGTGATCATACAGTTTTAGTCTTTAGTCCAAATAGGAGCATTTGTACCCAGGTGTTTCCAGTGTGCAACATGGTGCTAACTTCAAGAGATTTAATCTAAAAGCACTGAAAAAAGGAAAAAAATAAAAAAAGAGAGAAGATTTGAATCACCTTAACTTTGATTATGTTGTCAAGTGCTAACTTCAAGAGGTTTAATCTAAAAGCACTGAAAAAGGGAAAAAAATAAAAAAAGAGAGAAGATTTGAATCACCTTAACTTTGATTATGTTGTCAAGCCTTCTACGATGTAGTAGTCCAAATACAATTGTACAAACAAAGCAGAATGTTAAAGACAAAGATTTAAATATAAATTAATAGCCAGACACTACTGCCAAAAAGTAAATACAATTTATGTCCAAAATAAGTATGTACATACACAATAAATGCCCGTGTATGTCTTTGAACACAATTTTGCAGCTCTGCTGAGTCTTTTCTATGATATTCTATTAACCAGTGGCATATAGCCACAGGAATGGCTCTTTGTGTGAATTATAACTAGGTATGGCGTTGTCTTATCGTCTTCATAACTACTGGTATTTTGGAGCTGTCTGGGAGGGAGGTAGGAATGGTGTTCTGAAGGTGCTCAAAAATTGTAATTCACATTAGACAAGTTGGCCTAAAAGCATGTACAACCACTGAGCTCAAATAGAAGTTTACACACTTCAAAATTGAAATAAAATATGTATAGAGACCTACCCGAGTAGATGAAGGGTAGACTTCAGCAACACATTTTATATGTACCAAAGCATGAAAAAAGTCCAGTGGCCAGTTACTGTTCCTCATTTTGGAAAAGTTACTTGACTAATCCCTAAGAAAGGGCAAATTTATATTTTAAGACGGATTTACTGCACCAAATGTTTTCAGGTGCTAAGTGACACTTCTTTGTAAATGTAGTGGCTGAGATTGTTAAATATGTTTACTTGACATAAGAAGTATTAGTAGAGAAGTATTAGTATGTCTTGACTGTTACCAATATATTTGTAATGCAATTGTGAAAGGAGATGCCAATCAAATGTAATTTTTATCATATTGATGTTTTCTGGTGAGAGGAAAAGATTCAACAAATGTGTAAATATTGTAATGGAAGGAAATGGGGAGAGGGTAACGTTTGATATTTGCCTCTGTGAAAAATTTGAAGTAAATAAGGTGTTTAGAAACATGACAACTCATGTGAAATCCATCATGTTTGCTCAAAAACATTTTAATGAAATGGACTTAATTGTAAGACAAGCAGGAAAAGTCTAGTGATTTTCATTTGCATTTAAACACTAAACCATATTTTCTGTATTCTTAACTTTTCTAGTTTGATTCCTTATTCTTTGGTGATACTTAACTGGAAAAGGTGTTGGTGGTTTATTATAATTGTATTTAAAGCATTAATGGTTTCAATGTTTTATAGTATTCTGTAAGAATTGGGGTTTTAAAGAACACAATATTTGCTTATAGGAGGTATCAGTGGAAGAATCTATTTCATAAAATAAATTAAAGGATATGTCAGCTGTACAATCTTTTACAGCCACATTTAAAGATTTTTTTTTTATAGGCTGTTGGAAATACAGAACTAAAATACATAAACAATTAATAAAATATGGAACATACCATGAACACACATCAGTGAAACTCTGTAAAATGTTAGAATGAATTATTTTTTTGCAACTTGGTGTGACTTTTGCTTTGGAAATCATGCATCACTTTTCTAGTTTTGACTGAAATGAGGACCACCCTGAAACCAAGCTTAATTGAAATAAATCCCCTAGGAGGCTCTATTTGTCACTTTGTTGTAAATTTGGCAGCTAAAAAGACATAACAAAATATGCAAATTAGAGATGAAATAAATTTTATATTAAAAAATATTTAATTTGGGGTATTGAATTAATTCATCATTGACAACTGATTCTTTGAGGAGACAGAAAATTACTTAAAAATAGTTGTGAAAAATTGCCAGGGAATGTGGTACTAGAAGGTGCAGGGTTTCTCCACACCAAACTTTAGGGTTTTTTTTTCATAACAAAACACTTCTGGAGAGACAAATACTGTTAGTAACTTAAACCCATTAATATTTACCAACAACCATGACTCTTCATCTGTTTCCTTGTGTTGATAAAGGAGAGCCTCTATGAATAATTATCTTGTAGGGGAAAAAAATTATCTCAGTATGTTAACTGTCCCCTATTCAGAAGAGTTTTGAAATCTGGGCCAATCACTGTCAGGCAGTCTTTAGATTATCGCTTGATACAGAGTGTGATGTTAATCTCTGTTGGATGCCTTTATAACCCATAATTGGAGTTTGGAAAAATATTATTAAAAGTATGACATCACTCTGGCTAAACATCATGGAGATGTTGGTAATAAATTGTTCCAACTTTTGGATCAGTTTATCAGTGTGAAAAAAGGGTTCTTTGGTTGCTCTACATACTGTTGTTCCATAAAAAACAAGCAAATTGTGAAAGCATTAAATGTTAATAGGAAAGTATTTTTTAAATGAAACTTTAAATTTTGTTTCCTTGTGTCAGCCCAATTTGGTAGATCTAATTATCTTTCACTGATCATGTATGCATTTTGTATTGTTTTTTTGTCATGCCAAGGAGATGAAACAAGGTTTTCCCCTGTCTCTACTGCTCACAAAGCAGTAATGCAACAGGAAACTTTAGAGAATGCATGAAAATGAGGAAACACACTCAGTTCAGGTATTTGGATCTTGTTTTGATCCTCAGAAATATCCACAAGATGCAGAAATTCTTGTTCTTCATTGCTCAGTAGCAAGAGAACAAACTGTACCCAGGCTACTTTGAGCTTGCAATGTGAACTTACTGTAGTTACTTCTTCCTTTCCTTGCTCATCTTTCAAAAGTGTATCACAGTTCACAACAGCATTCTTACCTGTTGTTCGACAGTTCACAGTTATTATAATTTTCCTTTGATAGTCCACCAAACCCTTTCCAAGAACACGTGTGAAATATTTACATGGATTTTTCCACATAGAAGTACTTAAGGTAGGTATTTCAGAGTACTTTCAGTGGTTTTTGGCTCTGGCTGGATGCTGGTTTTCCACTATGTGCTTTGTCATATTCTGCATGACGCTATTTTTGATGGCAATGTGCACCTACACATTTGCTTGATTGCAAAGTGCAAATTTTGCTTACATTTTTGATCTGTCTCCCATGTGGTGACCAAGGAAAAAACAGATTCTGTACATGATTACTCCTATTAAAAGGATTTAGTAGTTCAAGAAGTAAGATGAGATAGTTGGAACAAACAAAGACTATTGTATTTATGTGTTGTCATGTACACATCTGAAATACCTGCATTATAAATATTCTTTTATTAAATTCCTCTTGATGTGCTAGACACAGTAACAATGGTCCTAGGAGCAGGTTGCTGGAACAGATACAGTCCTGGTCAGTGTGGTAATGGTCCTGAGTGTGAAGAGTGATAATTGTTAAGGTTCTAGGCCTACAAAGTGAGAGACAGATACACAGTGGTGGCCACCTTTACACCGTCCCTAAGAGACCGATGCATTAGGAGTTTGAATTGTAAAACACCTTTGAATTCTCTTGATTAATGCTTTCAGTACAGGAACCTTTTGAAGCAAACCATCCTGTTTACTCTAGTGACTTCCCATTCAATGTATGGGACTGTCTAATTCCAAATCACCTCACAGAAAGAAATCACAACTGCACTCGATCAGACATTGCTCTGGAGGGAGGTGTAATGGAAGGAGGTTGTACTGCTAGGGAGAGGTGATTGTGAGAACAATGCATCTCCTGAGATGTGTGGTAAAGAGTATGCTGAGATAACAGGCATTTTACAACCTACTGTTACGACAGCTTGCAGTCATAATTTCTGTGATATTTCATGGCCTTAATAAAACGGCAGGATTAAGCTCTTAACCATGTTTTTGCTTTCTTTCTGTACTTTAAAAGGAAAGTGATACACGTAGTGGTATGTTCAAATTACTTATAAGAACAACATCAACTCCATCAGTTAAAATGAAATAACAACCATAACTCCTGTCTATTTTAATGTGTAAGAACATGAGAACTGGTAACTATTTATTCTTATGTATAAACTTATGTTTGGGGAAAAAAGAGTTATACTGGAGTGATTTAAAAATTGTTATGATGTTTATGTTCATTGAAATTACAGGAGCATTTTCAGGCATGTCATTAGTTTTTAGAATTTGCAGTCAGTTCATCCCTGGAATACCCTGCATATGTCACTTTTTATTCTGGTGATGAAACATTATTTGGTAGTTTATGTCAGCAGTAAGTTAAGTTCCTGTCTATTTGCACTGCACTGACTGGTAGCTGTTGTCCAAATAAACCCAGCAAAGGTATGAGGATGAGCTCTGCTCCTTAAAACTGAAAGTCAGTTTATTTGCCATTCCTAGGGTTCCACTAGAATTTTAATGTATTAAAATGTAGACTTAGAAATAAAATTTAATTCAATGGATTTATCATTTGGACTCAAGGATCTCAGAGTTTTCCAGCCTAAATGATTCCATGATTCTATGAATCCTTTTGTTACCGGCTTCTTAAGGCAGTGAGATTAGTCAGATCAAGCAAATATTAAAATATCATCTTGCCACAGTTCAGATGAGTAAAAAACTGCCATTGAGGTAGACAAAGATTCTCAGGGGAAGAGTGCAACTCAAGAAATGGTGAGGAAACCTGAAGCATTTCTGTGCCTTGCACCATGTAGCATATAGTCTGTTTCAGCTCCAGGCTTCTAATTCAGCTGGGCTCCTTGAGTTTGGACTTGCATGATCAAACCAGGAAGAATGCAACTATATTTTACTGAGGTAGAAGAGAATAGAAGATAATTAGATTAAAAATGTTCTATACCTCCACACTTGGCCACCTGCACTTGTGACTCTGAGCACTGGAAGCTTCACAGCTTCTGTTAATTTCATTCTATTTTAGAACTTCAATAAACTATTTTCATATTCCATTGTTTTTTTTGATAAAGCGAATGAAATCACAGATGAAGAAATACTGATTTTAAAAAGTCATTAAACGTTGGATCCATGGCAGTTGGATCTATGTTAGCAGACTTGTATTTATTAGGAAGCAATTACATGAACAATCCCATTATTTATTATTTCTGCATCTTTAAAATGCTGAGTAGCTTGCAATCTGCCTTCTTAGAAATCCTAATTATACAGTAATTCAGTCTGTTTATAACATGTTTTCAATTTGCACTACATATTCTACTGCCAGAAAAATATGACATTTGGTTTTATGGAAATATTTAAATCACAACAGCAAGCTACTGCACTGGAACTCTGGCTTTTGGAGACAAGGATGGGCTGGTGAAATTGTTCTCTCATAAATGGGACATTCAGAAGAATTCCCAGTTGATTTCCATAACAGATGAGTTAAGTCAATGTGGAGAGCATCTGAAATTCCATTGCATTTTAGCAGCACTTGTAAAATGGAAGCAGCATCTCAAATGCTGATGAACAGTGTTCAAATATGGGTCTAAATCAGCATTTTTATTTATTCATTCATAAATTAAATATATCTATGTGACTCAGAATTTATCAAACTATTTGTGGCATTTTAACATATGTGCTTTTCAAATATGTGTTATCAGATCAATTTTGGGAGCATTTTTTTTTAAGGCTGATTTTTGCTCACACTAATTTTCAATGGAAATACCTAAAGAATTCCTATTGCTTTGTATTGCAAAAGAGTCTGTTTTTTATAATGGTGATGGGTTTTCTTACAAACCTTGTGATAGCTAATAAATTAGCATGGGTAGCAACAGCATGCAATATTGGCAGTGTCATTAAAACAAGGCCTTAAAAATAGGTACCTGTAATCAAGGGCCAGGCTTGACTACTCTCTCCAAATCCCATCAGTTACTGTCACTGTTGAAAACAGAGCAGTGGGCTGGGTGGACCTTTCCCTCACCCAGTGAGGCTTTTATTTCCTTATGGTCTTATGGTGTTATCAGCTCACTTTTGTTGCTACAAATACATTGTACAGTGCTTTTTACTTCATATGTACACAAATATAATTGTAATTTGAGATGCCATTTGAATGGACTTACAATATCAGAGAATTTGCATATGAAATGTCAGAAAGTGATTAATTAGCTTTGCATGACAAATAAGGTGCCTTCTTGAATCTGCAGCTTTTTGTGCGAATTTTTCCACTCAAATTTACTCATACTCTTCATATGCTCTTGTACACAGTGATGCTGACTGCAACTCTTCAGAAATTTCCAGTGAGTTTGCTGTTTTAAACCTACAATGGAAGCTAGACAAAACTTGTTTCTGAACTTAGGACATACTTTCCATCCCATGTTTATTGTACAGCAATGCAAAATGCTACATTGCTGCCATGTGAAGTATTACCACTTGTTTTGCTATTACCTAGCCAGGAAACTATGCAGTAGATTGCTGTTGTACAACACTGGGAGACTACAGCCAAAATTCTCAGAACCCATATTTTGTGGATCTGACAATAATGATTTTCCTTAGGACATTCAATCATTTCCTCATTAGTCCATGTAAAGAGCTCATCATCTCAACTGGTAGTTAGTTCTGGGGGAGGGGGGTGTAGCACTCTCTCAGAGGCAAGATTTACTTTGTCAGTTTTTACATCTGAGATTTCCACAACTGGGAATCCTGTGGTGATAGGGACAATGGAAATTCTCTGATGGACAAGCAGGTATCTTTATCTAAATTCTTACTTTCATACTGTGTATTCCTTTCTTCCTCTGACATTTTACTCCTTGCAGTTAATCTCACAGTCCTGAAGTCGCTGCCATGAAAACTTCCCTCTGCCAGGTTTTATTTCCTGACAGTATTCAGATAAATACCAAAAAAAAAAAAAAAAAAAAAAAACCCAAACAAACTCACTCAAATTGTATATTTATGGTAGCCTTGTTGGTCCCATTTTCATCTGATTTTCTAATAGCCATTTATTTCTGAATTTGTTTTCTTCAAATCTCTTAAAACATCAAAAATTTACTTTACACCGATGATGTGACAGGCTATTGTTCAAAGTCTCCCTGATACTTCCAGAGTATTCTGGAACATGTCCTTTTCTTGCAAAAACGTCACCATCACACACCACATATTTTTGTCATGTTACATTTAATACCGATATGGAGAAAGGTAGGGAGAGAGCTGAACTGAAGAGACAATGAAAACCAAGAGTTCACAACTCCATGCTAAAATATTTCTAGAAATATTGTCTTATTTCAGTGGGCATTTTAAGACTTTTCTCTAGTTTCTACCTTTTTCAAGTAATAAATAGGAATTATATCCACTGAAAAGAGGCAGTCGGTTTTATATTATGGGGGATAGTCAATTTATTGTCATACTTTTTAGGACATTATCAGATTCATTTGCTGAAAGAATTCTTTATGGAATGTCTAAGAAGCTGAGAAATCTCTAAATCAGGAAGCTAATTCAGATGATTCTGTATGATCTCAGAAGAGTGCAAGTTTTCAATTGTCATGATGCTGATATTTAGAATCTTTTCAGGGACAAGATTTAAACCATTTTTTAAACATTGTAAAAAGCTTCCTATAGTAAGGATTTGAGCCCTGATTACAGTTCCAGACTTAGAGAACTCCAGTTCAGCTTCTAGATGTAGCCAAAGTAGATGGGGAAGTCCTGCCCCTACCCCAGGATGTAATGAGAATCCACACTCATGTTATCCACCAGGAAGCTCTTTGCTGCTAATGCCACTGTCTTCCCAAGGCAATAAAGAAATAGTACATAATTTTCAAATACAAAATCCATCTCTCCAGGCTGCCCTCATACAAAAAAGTTCTAATTTCAGGTGTCTCATCTGAAAAAATACCAAAGTAAGTTCCCAAATGCAGTGCTTTTGAAATTGGAAGACCATATGCAGTTTCCCCATGAAAAGGTATGGAGCTGCATCTCTTTAGAAAACTGCTGATTTGGATTTCATCAGACCGGCAGGCTGGTGATGTTCATCATATGTAGTTATTAACTTGTGGCTACAAAAGCAGGGGGGTTAATAGTGACCAAGCTCCAGGTTTGACTTGCCTGTCTGCATCTCCTTTCAAGTTTCTCTTAAGTTTGGTTCTTTACTTTGCTGCTTCTCTAAACTTTTAAGTGTTTTTGAAGCCAGCCACCGTTTAACAATTGCCACATTTCCTCCCACAGGCAGTTACGTTTCACTTGTGGTTTAACTAATCCATAAGATGTTATTAGTTACTATGAGTTTGTCAGAGCATTAGTATTTGACTTACTAATATCTTTGAGAGACAAAGAAAATCTCATTCATTTCCAAAACTGAGTGCTACTGCCATAGAAACTCCCTAAATGCTGGTAGTCCCCTCCCTATGGCAGGGGACTATTAAAAGGGAAGAGTTGAGAAAGGGAAATATTGTTCTGGAATGAGATCTCATACTGCATCACTGCTGTGGTATACCATGAGAGAGAAACACAGCTAAAATGCAAACAGAGAAAGGGATTTTTTTTTAATTTGGATTTGGAACTAAAAAAAAAGAGGTGGAAAGAGAAGACATGCATACCTAATACCGAAGTAGAACTTGTTTGTATCTAGCATGTTGGAGAAACTGTTTGAGAACAGTTCATTCTAGTAAAAATATTACTTTTGTAATGCTGCCAAGATCAGTGTTTTCTCATTCATGAATCAGAGTTCTTTGCTCATTTGTGGTTGCTTTCTTCTCATCCTCTTTCCTTGCCTACTGTCTTTTTACAGCAAAAAGCCATCCACAGTTGCCTAGCTAAGCACTTGCTCAAGTATCAGCGGTGAGGGTTCTACAGAACAAGTCAGCAAGGCCTGATGTGCTCCTCTTATTTGTGTAGTCCACACAACTCTTCAATTTTGTGTGGATACGCTCAGGTTCTTTTGCAGTTATTTAGTTCTGCTGCAGAAGAACTTGTCTGTCTTCTGGTAAGAAGTGTGGAAAAGGTGTTGAAAGGCTGCGCCTTGCTGCAGATGTGGGCGGTCCAGCACAAGCAAAAGCACAGTGTGGGCTTTAATTCCTGCCACCAGCTGCAAATTACACATGGGATCGAAGACCAAGTGAATGTGTGCTTTAAAAATCTGGAGGTGCAGGGCAAAAATATGAAGGTAACACAGGTGTACGTGTCTCCCCCTTAGAAATTGTTATGTAATGACTGGATGTCATTTGAATTATGAAAATATTGGTCTGTCACTACAGCTATCCAGGGGTTACTTTTCTGAGATGGATTTACTGGTTCTACCTAATTCTGTTTGTATGAAACCTGAAGAAGCCTGACAATTACATAGCTGTGGATGTTCTGTGCAGGAGAATATTGGCCATTTCATTATAACAAATCCAACTAAAACAAAATGATAGCTGGGGAAGGAGGGAGGGAGGTAGGGGAAAGGAAGGCATTATTCCTTACCACAAAACATTCCTCTCTTTCTCTTCCTCCCCTAAGCAAATTAACAGAGTAGGTTCTTTATGCATGCAGGCCTGTGCAGGAAAGTTACTCAAGCACTGACACAGAAGGAAATCATGCAAGATACTGTACCTGGTTCCAGTAAAATTTGAGTGTGTGGGTGGCAGGGAGCTTAGCTCCATGTGCTTTCCACCCCACAAGCAGCTCCACAACTTCCTGTTGTGGAGGTTTCTCCTCTTTCCTATGTGGCTTTGTGCAGTAGGCTTGCCTTTCCCTTGGTTGACGTTATTTGCAGCCTGTGTACAGTAAGTAGCCTTGTGCAGTTTGCTCATCCAAAAAGGCTGCCTATAAATTTGACTTACGAACTCTGTAGGGTGGCGTTATGAAGAATTATCTCAACTAAGAATAATTTTTCATTAGTTAAACAGGAGATGACATAGTCCCTGACTTTTTTCCCCTGGACTTTTCAATATGTCCCATTCAGGAATCAGGACCAAAGACAATGTTATTTTAGTTCTTTTTGGAATATATTTACTCACTCCCAATGTGTTCTGTTCTTCTTAAAGGGACACATGTTTACTCAGAAAGGAATATACCAATCACTAAAATGGTATATTTTCTGCTTTTATGTGAAGTGGGTTTTGGCAGCCTGAAAGAAAATTTTGAGACTAAAATCTGATCTCACAGTCTAAGTAATAGGTCCTGACTTTAATGATTTACAAGCATAATTATATACCTACTCCCTTTGCTTCTAAGTTTCTAAACTAAGGGTCATCATGAGGGCAAGCTGTATCTTGCTGAAACATAGACAAGTGTGACTAAATTGTTAAATTTATACCTTTTTTTTTGAATCCTCTTGATTTATTAAGGGAGAAGACAGCAGAATGAATGAAAGTGTAGATCAGAGCCAAGACTTTCATCTTTAGTATGGATCAGATCTGGATAGCAAGATGAATGTTTTGTGGTTGAATGACCATCAGGGAGTAGCAAAAAGCAATTAAGTAGCGCAATGTAAATAACTTTTTTAAGTGTTTTGACAACTAACATGGAGAGGTGCAAAAGCCTGTTTGATAACATAGGAAGTGGAAAAAGAGGATGAGGGGTTACAACACAATATATATATTTATCTTTATCTGTCAGTCATCATCAACAAGCATTCAGATTCTGTTGACACAGCAGTATTAAAGTTGTTTCAGCTTCAGTAACATGTTTGTTTTATATTTCAAGGGATTTAGCTAAAAATTGATAATGAAAACATAATAAGTATTTCAATTAACCATTTTAGTTTGACTAGGACAGGTCAAACAGCTTTGTATTTTATTGTCTTCAATATGTAGAGTATATTATGGTGGGATATTTCATGGTTAAGGCAAACTAATGGTTTTCAAATTGAAGGCTATCACAACAAATTTTTATAATGTAAGTAGCATCAATAACTCTTGAATAGGCACAGATATCACTTGCTTCATTTACGACATAGTTTAGCCAGGATACTCAAGTTAAATAACAATTTGGCTGACTTTGAGGAAACTATTTTGTAAGTCTAAAGAACAAGTGTACATTCTTCCTGGACAAACAATAGATATGATTTCAACATGTAAACAATATAGATTATATATTCTTCTACCATTTATTTTACTAGCAGATTTTTCACTTGCTGTCTAACTGGAATCCCAATTTAAATACAGAATAATAAAAATATCAGCCTCTGGTTTAATGGTGATACTAACTGTGAGCTGCTAAGTCTATTTTTTAGCCCATTAAGCCTTTATATAATTTAAGTAGGCTTTATACTAAATGCTTTGGAAAGAATGAGAAAGTTTACAGATTTTGATCCTCTTTGCAAATCTGCTTGAGCATTTTGTTTAGTCACAAAATAGAGTGCATTTGGTTGGTCCAAGTACCAGGCACATGAGTCCCAACTGGGCAATTTGTGTAGGACTGTGGGTCTTTCATCTACATACCTCATTCCTGGCCACTCTTTTTTCTCTTTATCCAGTCCTCAATGAGCTGCTGCACACACATTAATTGCCCTGAGCAGACAAGTAGTCTTTTCTGTTTCTACCATAAATGCCACTCAATGAACCAGCCACTAGGTCATGCTCAAGTGCAATGGAATCTTGTTTTTCCCCTCCCAAACATCTAGCATCACCTCCACCCTGACATCAGCTTCTTTGAGGCCAGTGAGGTTCTTTCACAAATACTCTTATTGTGGTTGGTATAAAGAAAATGTTTGTAGATCAAAATATATTTAAGCTATAAACATTTACAGGAGCAGGAGGTAGAGGTAATTGTTGAATTTATCTCTTTTATGCCCCTAAAACTTCTCTCATACTTTTAAAATTCCTAATTTTATCACTATGGAATTAAACAATACTGTAAAAGCCCTCCCAAGATTCAGCCTTTCTGAAACCACCTAAGGGATTGTATCGCCAACACTTTCTCCTTCATGAGGACAAAAGCAATTGAAATATAAAATTCTTTGTCTTTCTTCATATACTTTCATCAACAGATCATTATCTATCTTCAAACTTTGTTTAATTAAATAGTTTTTTTTAAGGAGTGTATTTAAGAGAAAAATTAAATAATAATGAAGTGTTGTCTATGAAAACAGGTTAAAATGTTCATCTTCACACTTGTAGTGTCAATACAGATTTTAATTGGAAAAAAATAATCAAGAAAATAAGTTACTTAGTAACTTAATGCTGCAAAACAAATAGCAGAAACTTCTGGGAGATCTTCATGCAGAAGAAATTCTGCCTTTTTTGGGTACGCTTTTTGAGTCACTACTATGAAAAAAGTCTTTTAGATGGAGAAGATCATCAGACATAAAGCCATTAACTTCATGTGTGGTTTTTTAACTTTTTCTACAGTCTTTATGAAAACTAGAGAAGACTAATTTGCTTTTACATAAGATTCTTTCTGATAGAAGACTGTTAAATTAGCATAACGATGCCTTAGCATTTTAAGCTTATTTGAAGTATGTTGCACATCTGAAATGACTGAGAATCATTGGCTTGTACAGACATTACCTAACCCTGCAAAGTCTGTGTTTGTGGAATTTGATTAATATATGGAGAAATACATTGAGTGCAGCACTCTTTCCACTGGCTTAATCAGTCCTATGGAATTACCTCACCTTGATGGTTCTTCCTCTAGCTGCTTCCCTTTGAGAAATCTCCTTGCCCTCAGGCAATAGATCAATTGTGACAGTACCAGTCTCTTCCAGTGACTGCTGCCTCACTTCGTGGCTTGTGCCACTCATTTTTGTGGCCTGTTTACACTGTGTGACTTGGGATGCAGTCTTGGGCACAGTAGAAAAGCTGCAAAGCCAGTTAAACTGATGTTCTTTGTTTAAGGCATGGTACAGAACTCTTAACAAGTTGTGAAAGAGGGAGCCAAGAAACAAGGACCATCTAGCAAACCAGGTGTGAAGCTAGGATTGGAATTTAGGTCTGGTGCATAATTACTTTAGGGTTTTTTTACTGTATCATCCTTTTTTTCTGAGTTCTGGCTGATCTTTATCAAACTGTGTTACTGACATGCAGCTCCTGGGCCAATACATTGCAGAGTATCTGGAGTTGAACCAAACCATTAGAAAGCAAGGTGAGAAAACTGTTAGGTAAAATGATGAGTTAGTCATATTTTTTTATATAGGTTGTGGAAAAAGAAGCTTTTTGTTGGTATTTATCTTCCCAAAATTTTGTAGAGACCCTGATGGTTGCTAGGAATCACTGTGGAATGAATATTTTTCTGACTCACTGTTTGGTTGAGGAATGGCTTCTCAGAGTTGCCACTCAAAGGGACATTTTACTGATGTGTATAGGAGGCTGCAGGAAAGGATTTTAAGAACATTTGAGACTCCCGATTAAGGATGCTAGACACAGGACTACTGGGAAGGTGATGCTGAGGAAAAGATCAAAGTGCTTAAAAGTCAGCAGCTTCTGAGAAGGAGGATTAAACTGAGACCTGCAATAAAACTTTTCTCTGCCTGAGAGTTTTAAAAGGTGATCTGCTATGACATTAATTTAGTCATTACTTCTTAGCCGTGAATAATAACCAAAAGTTTATTAAATAACTCTAAAGTGACAAACTTTGGCTGGAGACTGTTTCTTGAAAGAAGGTACAGAATAACTTCAAAACTCTTAAACCCAGCAAATATTCCATAGGCATTCTTTCTATTCTCAATAACACTGATTTAATTCTGCTTAAGTTGGGGTCAGGTTGAATCAAAATTTTGCCTGAAATTTAATCGTAGTCTTATCTAGGATCTCAAACTGGGGTAGGATAAATCGTAGTGTGTAAGTGCCCATCTCTCTGAATATACTAGAAATAGAGCTTTGCTTGTACATTTAGACCAGATGCAGTTATTAGAGTTTGGTGAGATGAATGCCAGTGCCATTCATACTGCAATAACACATTTGTAATGGCTGTCAAAGGCTCGTTACCACTTATTGGATTACAGTAGACCAGACCTCACACCTTAGAGGCAGGATTTTTTTGTGTTTTTTTGTATGCTTGGTACTAAATGTATAGATGGGATTTAGTAAATACTGTCTGAGTCTGATATCTCAGTAAACTGCTACTGTGTTACTAAGGCTTTTGGGTTTTAGTGCAATCAAATTTGGATTGGAAAAAACATATGCTTTGTTTGCTCTTTCTACAGCATTTCCTAGGGCAAATTGCTGTAAACACATCAAACTCAGTATTTAGTTAGTAATGCCATTATTTTAAGTGCCTTGCTTAATGTGCTTTTTCACATCCTGGCAGCATCAAGGTTAATTATGTTAATTTTTGCATTCAGTGCTCTCAAGCAACATGCAGTAGGTTCTCTAGAAATAACAGATGTGTAGAGGTAAATCTTTTCACCACCTTACAAGTAAAACAGGGTCCTCTAAATGCTTTGGCAATGAACATGAAAGAAAAAAAATAGCTGATGCTGAAAATACCATTACCATTATTTATTTTGAAATTGACACTGCACAGTTTTCAGGCTAACACCCAGATTTAGCTGTGTATCTGAGATAATCCAATACATACACAAATCAGCCTAAAATGTCTTTTCCTTCATCTCTGTTATATCCATTTAATTTCTTGAAAAGGTGAAGAAAACATAGATCGAGAAAAAGAAATCAACTAAGGAATTTTGTTTATTATGATTGGACAGCTGCAGTTGGTCCACTAAGGATCACTTTATGTTTTATTTTGATTAAGGAGATACCAGTCTGCCAACCATAATTTGTACAATGCTGCTATTGCAGATGAAAATAGATGACCTTTTGCAGCTGACAGTGGTACTAATTAAGGTGTCATTGGTGGGCAAAATTTTCCATCTGTGACATAATCAGTAATGGGATTTTTGTTTTTATTTCTGTATATTGGTATGTTGACAATTTAATTAATTACTCTTTAATGAGATTTGTAGTATCCCCCATTAACATGTGTGAAGTTTAATTCCAGTCATATATTCAGTTAATCACATATTTAGTAAATGTTGATGAATAATTTGTACAGGCATTCAAAGTTAACAATTTTGCTGAATCAGGGTTAAAATTTAATTTTTTACCACCTGACTTAATTGGAGAATGAATATTTGTCCAAACAACATTTGCTTCTCTTTTGATAGGAAAATAAGGATTCTCCTTTTTTTTTTTTCAAATTTCCATCTTTATATTCTTGGATCTGCAGTCTTTGCCCATGTGGCCATGTACCTTTCCTAGCCTTTGCACTGTCTTTTCTTCCTGTAGGAAGTCATGGACATCCTACTAGTCTTCAGTTTGTTTCTCATTTTATGCCTGTTTTTTCACCTCAGAAGAGAGATACAGAACAAAATTATACAGTCCTGCCAAAATCATGGCTACCGAATACAGTGATTGCCCTTTTGCCTGTGGTTCTACTACTGAGTTTAAAAGTATGAAAGAGAAAAGCAGAATGCCATTCTATAGCCATCATGTAGATTATGTCATGTCTCTGGATTATGCAAATTTCTCTTATACTGGGGAATACTTTCACTTGAATGCCCATACATCTATTGAATTAAAGAAAAAAAAGCAAGCAATACACTACTGGGTTTTAAATAAGGCAGTAAAATACTGGGCTTAATTTATAAAGGCCATATCTGCTGTTCCAGCACCTCTTACCCTTTGCTGGCTTTATCCAAATAACAGGAGCATGTGAGACAGAAATGTTTAAATGCCCATTTTTTCTTTATGGAACAAATCTGAGCAGCAAAAAAAGCAGCACCTAGCCTCTCATGAAGGAGAAACAGGTAGCAACTTGAAGGGTTCTGGTTCTGGAGTTTGCCTAGATGGAGTTCAGGTTTATTAATTTTTGGGCCATGCTCCAAAAAGCCATTTAAATGTATATTGAGCACAGGAAAAGTAATTGTTTTGGGGGGAAAAGGGACAGTAGGATATGACAGGCATGGTGTGAGACACTCTAATGGGCTTTACTAATTGGCAGCTCTAAGGTAATATTCTGTTGCTATAAAACAATTGTTTATAAAGAAGTCCCTAAAGCATTTACAGAACAGAGGTGTAGCATTGATGCAATTCTATATCCTGGCCAGTTGAGAGATAAAGCAAAAATACTCTCAGAAATCAAGTTTCTCGATTGCTGCACTATCCTATAGAATTTCTCTAGGAAAGTATACTTTAAAATATTTAATAGTTTTTAAGGTATCAGTAAAGCCCAATCATTTGACTTTTACACCACTACTGAATTTAATGAAAGTTTTGCCTTTTAAAATAGGATTTAGACTTTACTCTTTCATCAATAACGACTTCTTTTTAAGTAAATTTTGAAATACTTGTCAGTTTGTTTATTTTTTAAGTTCCTGAGTTTAGCAAAATTCACACTAAGAACTGTGACTTTTGTATTACTGAACACTTAGAAAAGTAATAAAACTTCAAATTATTATTTAAAAGAATAATAGCATGGGCTTCTGCTTCTATGTGTAGGATGCTATTTTTTTTTCAAACTGCTAGACATATTCTTTACCTGAGATATTTCCAATCAAATATAAAACAGGGATGTATTGGTGAATGAAACAGGGAAGAAACACATAACTTGCAAATCCCATAATACTTTTATTTCTAGAATTTCGTACATCAGGCTACATGGATTTCAACAGTGGATTTCAACCAAAGGGATCAAAGTTCAGAATTAAAACTACTACTAACTCCTGTTTTAATATTTCCTGTAGAAATTCCTGAGGTTCTCTCTTCAGCACTGGCCAAGGCCATTTAGTGAGGCACCAACTTAGGGGTATGAGTAGCTCCACTGGTGCCACTAAAGTCAAGCCTATGTTTGCTTCCTTAAGAGAACATGCTTCTAAGGCAATGCTGATGTACTTAGATTTGGACAGTTTAGATGCAGTCTGATTTTGAGGTATTTGTATACTATTAAACAGCCTGTTTCAATACAACTGTTTAAAGCATACAGCTTGTACCCTTATATTACAATTTTAGGGATAACTGAAATGGAGCCACTGTCACTGTTGTCTCTGCAGAACTGCAGTGTAATGTCATTTTGCAAAGAAAAATACTGTCATGAGGAAGTCTATTTATATTTGTCTTGTGCTTACAATTCTTCAGGTTCTGGGACAACGTATCTCGCATCTCACTTTTACTTATTTTGTGAGATTATTTGCTGTGATGCAAAAAACCTAGAGCTGACACAGCAATTTAAAATCAGTAACGTGACAGCAGTTTCACAACAAATATGTGGGTCTAGGTTGCCAAAAAAAGCACGTAAGCAAGAGATACCATGCAGTAGTGAGATTTTCTGTGGAGAGGGAAAGGCAGCTGTAGCTGGAAGCCTGCCAGGATGTTCTCTTCAAAGTACTGCATCTGTCCTTGCACAGACTGCTGTCCTTGGTTGCAGCAATTGCAGGGAGCATGACAGACACAGTAATCTATTTTAACTTTATGGTCACATTTGTGAAACCCATCAGTTTTCAGAAGTGGATGTGATTAAATAGACCAGGCCCTGCTTTTCTTTAGATGTTTGTGCAGTTCATTGCAACTAATTTCAGGAGGGTTGTGAGGCAAGACCTGTGACATAACACGAAAAATATTCACATTGCAGTCTTCTTTGCTTTTTCTTAGGAACATGCTGATTTCCTCCAATCTTCTACTTTAAGTCTACTCGTGTGATTGAATTTTTGCATTTATTGAGTTTTGATGAAACTATTTTGCAGTCTTCAGCTCTGTATCAAACTACGGGGGAAAAAAGGACATGTCTGGATCAATGCCTCAGCAATCTAAAACAATTATTTCATGCCATCACTAATAAAATCTTTAGCACTCAATCTGCAGTGCTGACTGCTTTGGACAAGAACTCTAATTTTTTTTCCATGTAATTTTGAAGGGGGATCTGGTCAAAAACCAGCATTTAAGAAAGAAGGCATGCTAGCTGTGATTGAAAGGAAAATGGAAGTGAAATAATATGTCAATAAGGCACTGTTTACCAGAAATAATGTGTCATATATTGTACTCTTTCTGTGTGGGGGAAAAAAAAATCATAAGATTGACCACAGTAATTTTCATAAATTTAGTTGGAAACGAGGGATTAAATTATCCATTATGAAGAGATTGATTGGGTTTTTTGGCTTTCAAGCAACACTTCGGTGATCTCTTCCTTTTCCTCTCTAATTACACCAATATAAAATGTTGACTCTGTACTGTCTGGATGCTATCCCAGGTCACGCAGTTGAAAAGCCATGGTGTGTCATGACAGGTTATTTCTTCATTGTGATGGCATTGTGATTGTCCAAACAGATTCCTTTCATCCAGATAAAGTAGTACTGACTGCCACCAAGCATTCACAACAAGAGTTTTGAAAACTAAGTTAGATCCAATGAAACAGGTCAAAGAGAGTAAAAAAGAGGTTAAAGATACCTAGAGGGACTGAAATTCAGGTACTGGATTTGAGCACTGTACGCTTCCCCTTTTGGGACCACATCTCTCAGCCAGCAAAACACTGAGAACAACAGTGGTTGGTGGTCATCAGAAAAAACCCAAAAGCCTTTTAATGGACCCCTACCAACAACCCAGAGCAATGTACATACTGAAAATATCTACACTTCTAAAACCTCAAATATGAGGAAAACCCAGGAATGAAGAGAGTGTTCCAGCTAGTTCCTGATTGCCATTAGATCTATTATCACTCATTATTGCCCACCCAGTCTTCAACTGTGCACTTGACAATTTCTTTTTAGTATTCATAGAACCACATGCAAGAGTCAAAACCACAGATCACTAGGATATTTATTAGGAAATTAGACTCTTGAATAAGAAATGTGATTCAAACAATCTTCTAGCAATATATTATCTTGACCTCTGCATATACTTTTGCCAATTTTATGACAGAGCAACATTAAATTGAGTGGGTGGTGTAAGCTAGGAAGGATTATACAGGCCAGAGGGAACAGATCCCATTTCTGTTGTGTTCCAGATATTTCTAATTTAAGGGTTTTCGTAGGACAATAGTTTTGAAATAGTACACACAGTACTTGTTTACAGGAGTTATTGGACTTCACTGAAACATATGTTCAACTTTCCCTCTTTTTAAATATTTTTGTTTCTTCATCCCAGATTCTGTAAAGAGGCCCTAGATATGTGAAGTGAGTTATGCATAGGGTATGTTGGAAGAGCCACATAGGGTGTGTGGGAAGTCCTCCATCTGAGGCCTTTCAAAGCAGGCTCTTCCACAGGAGAAGTGTGGTGGGCTGTGGGAAACAGAGGATGGTGAAAGGGAGCTGGCAGACATATATTCACATGGAATATATTAAGCACATTCCAGTCGCTCCTCTGGGTTTCCCCAATAGCTTGAACCTCTGCATCTGACTCACTTGGTTTTGTGACCTCTTATTGCTCCTCCTTTTGTGCTTTTGATATTCCTTCTCCTTCATCATGTCTTTGCCTGCCCACACAATTTGTTTCTTTAATGTGCTTCATCTTTCTACTAGCTGAAAGCAATGTGCTTTCCATCCACTGTTCATACACCTTTCTCCTTTCCCCTTGCTCTCTGCTGTTCCCTCTGTAGAATCTCAGCATGTTGGTGCGGTAATGGGTAGCTGTGCAGTGCTTTAATATTAAATGCCTTACCACATGGGTGCCAGCTGGTTCTTGGCTTATCTTAGTGTGATTGTAAGTATTATAAACTCTAATGGGCTTCCCTCTGACGTTCTGAGTTGAAGATATTCCCAGATTCCATCCCTGCATTTCTGTCGCTGTGCTTTTCTCAGAGTACTGAATAAATCGGTAATCCCGCTCCACGTTGGAACTGTGAGATGCATTTCAGAACACCACGCGTAATTATGTTTGTCATTCCACAGCATTTGGCATGCTGCTGCTGGTGGCCTACTTGTTGACAAGTAACAGATTCTGTGACAGGCCACACAATATACCATAAAATACTGAGTATCAACACTGGGCAATCAATCAAACGGGCTTAATAATACAAAGAGATTATTATTTGGGGAATACTAAGTGTTCTTAGGAGCCTACGTGGAGATGAAAGTGGTTTTGAAAGCTCCACTAGACCAACCAGGACTACTGTTTTAATAGAGAGGGTAAAAGAACTTCTCTATTAATATCTTGTCAAGGTAGGTAGGCAAAACTCTAAATGAGGGGAGGAAGGGTAAAAGTGGTTGGTCTAGCAATGAACACATCAAGCAAGCAAACTCAGAAGAGAACTTACACTTTGATTTATGCTTTGTAGCAACTGCTGTGTGTTTGCTAAAAAAAGACAGGGCCCAGGGAGGGAAATGTTTGGACTATATTCACTGTAGAAACAGTGTGGGAACTAAGCACTTCTTTTGTTAAACCTTTATTAAGGCAGGATAGAAATTAGTTGCAGTCTCTTAGCTAAGTTTCCATACAACTAATGTAGCCTTTAAAAAGATACGATTTTTCAGTCAGCTAGCTGACTTGAGAGCCAGCAAGATATTCATTTTGATCAAAACTTTATTTTCAAAGATTGTGTATTTTATAATAATTATGTGCTAAGAACAGCTTCTTACACTATGAAAGTTCACATGGCTCTTATGAATAGAACATTTTACAAACTTGACCATGGTGCTATATTTAGAGTTATATCTAAATTATGCAATGGATCCTCTGCTGCCATTTTTAGAGTGCTGTCTGTTCTCACACTTGTTTTAAGGTAAGCTTATAATATTCACAGTGCAGTCAATAACCTTTTTGTAAGGTAGCATATGATCTTTTTTGCAGGCAGTAAGTGTTCAAGAGAAATTTTTAACCTGAAAGTTCAGGAAAAAACCCACAACACATCAAACCACAAGAAATCGTAGAAGGCATGTGAATCTTATGTTTGTGGATAAGGAGCTGAATAATTCATTTTGCAGTAGTCTCTGTGGTGGGAAGAGAAGTATGGAAGAGGATCACCATTAAAAATGGTGTCTGTCATTTATGGTTCTGAACTACAAACATCCACAATGATTTTGTGCTGGACCATTTCTAAATGGGGAGAAATGTACAAACTGATGGGGTACTAGCCCAAACTCTGGTCTCAGCAGCAGAATGGAAATAGCCAACAGCTGATTTTTATCATTCACTGCCTTGTCTTATTTTCCAAAGATTATTAAACAAGACTTCCAGCTCTGACGAAACAGGTTGGTCTGGCAGTTACATTCTTCAGTTTTGGTGAAAACAACAGTCTTTTTCAGGGAAAACTGGAGGAAAAAAGACAACTGCTTATGGCAGCTGGAAAAGAAGGAAAGAATGTCAAAGGTGAGTGACTGAGGAAGAGAGAGAAGGAAATAACTGAAAATGAGCAGGAAGCAATACCAGAGGTTTTAGTTTATTCCAAATCTAAGATTTATTTAGAGGTGACCAAGAAAGAGATTATACCAGAGGAAATCTGAATTTTTCAATGTCTTTTTTCCAAATTTGGTGAAAATTATGAAGCACCAGTTATACATTTTCAGTTCTGTGCTTTACTACAATGGATTAGAGTTCTCAGTGAGAAGGCCTTTTCCAAATTTCAGTGTTTATAAAAACATTACGTGATAAATTATTTGAAAACTCAGCTCCTTAATTTAAAATATCATTTTCTTAATATTGAAATTGAGCAAAGTGACACATCTTCATGGCATTTCTGCTATGGTTTTCAATTAAGTTAAAGTCATATCTCCTAAGGGAGAAAACAGGGTCTGGCTCATTTATGTGCGCTTGCATGTTAGCCAAAATGTTGGGGTGTTACAAATTTTTCAAAGAATATTATTTATTTGATATTTTTAGAGTATTTTTTATGCCAGCATGAATCTTCCTTAATAAATCTTAGTCAGCTGGCATGGAAAAAAGGTCTGTGCTAACAATTACATTCACTCAGTATTATTCATGTGTGCTAGCTTTGAATAACAGAACTCTTCAGGATTTTTTGAACCAAGTTCCTGTGAGGCAGGTGTGTGCTTGCTCTGACCTTGATGACACATACATTTTAGAAAGCCTGAAATCTGACTATTAAAATATTGCAACTTGACCATCTGGCTTTTAGTGTTTGTCTTAGGTTCTCATCTCATTTACAAATTAGCACTGGATGCCCGTTATGGTGGTGTAATGGTGTTTACCTTTTTCTTATCTGCTGTGAAAAGTGGAGCTGGATTTGTCCTTGCCATTTCCCTGGGCAGTCATCTGTTAAAAGAGAGAACAGAGTTCACCCATGAGAGGGAACATAATAAAAACCTATAACAAGGACAAATTTTGAGTCTGATGGTGCTGAAATATAATTCTTTTAACCACACATTTACATTGAGGCTTTGTAAAAATGGAGCATCTAATGCAGGCTTCTTCCTCTTATTCAATCTCAAGCTATGGAATTACTTTGTTTCTTATAAGGTTAAATTTTAGAACTTTTACTTCAGCAGCCAATTAAGGGATTTACTTGTAAATATACAGGATCTCAAAGAAGAAGTACTATAATTTTATAAATCATTTCATAGGCAGAAAAGTGTTATTTTAAGAACAGTAATCAAGTCAGCACTACTAATAAAGGTTTAATCTTTTTAGCTTGATTCTTGAAGGCTTGCATTGACTTCTTTAAATGGCACAAATTAAACCAATACATGCCTAGCAACAAAAAATACAACTGTGCCTAAGTCACAGTAGGAAATGTAAATTATTTGTTTGCAAATCATGCAAGACAAAGCCATCTCTCTAGCTTTCTCAAAGTCATTGTCTCTTGAGGTTACTGGAGGTACATTAATAAAGATTAACAAGTATATATGAGAGAAGAAACTGTCAGAGCCAAATTCAATTTCCAGAAAAATCACCCATGAGAAACAAGTTGGCAATTGGTTGGTGTTTCCTGTCAGTATTTCCTCATTGTTTCTTTCTGTTTCCTTTATTGCAAACCTAGAATAAAGATTGCTTTCTTTGGTAGGCATAGGATTTACTTCTGCTGGTAAACAGGTTCAGCAACCCAATATTTAAATTATCCAAAAACGTTGTTGTTAGTAGTTTCAAGTATTTTCATAGTAAATAATATAAACAGAAGCTTTCAGTATGTATTTTTGAATGAGGACAGGAGAGTGATGCATACCAAACCAGTTCTTGAGTAGACCTCTGACATGAAGTTTGAGTCATTTTCTCAATGAAACCATGAGTATAACTTTGGTGTACTTTCCATCAAAGACAGCTTTCATGCTACTAGACCATAGTTTGTTTGAGTTTTTTTTTTTTTTCTGTGTCCTAATAAGCTGGAGGTTTTTCCCAACATATAATAATTTTTTGGGGAAGGACTGCTTTGGTGTCCTAGTAGTTAGGATGTTCTTCTGGGAAGTCTAAGTTATCAAGAATCACAGAATATGCTGAGTTGGAAGGGACTCACAAGAATCATGTGGTCCAACTCCCAGCCCTGCACAGGACACCCCAGGAGTCACACCCTCTGCCTGAGAGCATTTCCCAAACACTTCTCAAATTCTGTCAGGATGGTGCTGTGACCACTTCCCTGGGGAGCCTCTTCCAGTGCCCAAACACCCTTTTCTACTATCCAACCTCAACCTCCCCAGCACAACTCCAGACCATTCTTTCAGGTCCTGTCAGTGGTCACCACAGAGAAGAGATGAGTGCCTGCCCTTGCCCTTCCCCTCATGGGGAAGTTGTATGTTCTCACTTCAAATTAAATCAGTGGTTTGAATCTGTGTGTCCCGTATCCTGTCTTAGTGCAAATTTGAGGTTTATGACCTTAGATTTGGCTGGAAAATTCTGCCTGGCCAGGATTTAACTTCCTGGTGAAAGCTCGGTATGTTTCCATGAGAAATTGTTGTTTAAGTGCATGGCATTCTCAATTAGAAAACCAAAATTTATGTAAGGAGAGGAGAAAGGAGAGGAGGAAAAAAGAGGTCTTGACTGATTCTATGTAATGTTTATCTCTCTGTGTGATTCTTTAGGGCATTTGCCCTAGGGAGGCATGCTGAGTTCTTCCCCATGGCAACTCACTAGTCCTCTTAGAACATTGCACCCCACCTTGTGTGCTGCTTCCAGGTGTGAGTCACAGAACATAACTTGGCCTGACTACACACACAGGAGTGGAGGAAACTGTTACATTTGTAGATCTCTAGTTTTGTTTAAAAATCTGAACCTCTCTGGCATGATTAAATGATTCCCATAAAATGCTAGTGATGATAGTGGGGAACAAGGTAGCAGTTTAGGTTTTCAGGGCAACCTGGATTTATACCTTGAAATAGCTACCAACACTTGGCAGTAACATTTGACATTTTAGTTAAATTGCTACTGACTTCTCATCTCAGTGCCAAAAATTCTAGAGTGCTTTCCCAAATGGAGATGAGGAAATTTGCAGACTATATTCTTAAGGCTTTTTTCTCTTTTAAGATTGTAGGACAGGATCTTTTCACTTGTGGCCTCTTGATTAAAAGCAATTGGACTTTGGCCATTTTGCTTTTTCTCTTCCTAGGACTGCCAGTGTTTTGCACACTGGCCTGGGTTGTTGCTGGAGGTTTGCACAGTAGGTTGTTTTTCTGCCTGATGCCTGTACACCAGGGTGGCCAAACTTTTTTGACATGTTGGCTGCGCAGTGATTTACAGATTAAGGCTCTGGCCAGCAGCAGTGCCAGCAAGGCTGCTGTTCTCTCTCGCTGACACATCGTGCTGCTTTCAGCCACAAACTCTTTGCTTACCCTTTTGGACTTGTTACACTCCTGATCCCACATTTCCCTTTGGTGCAAAACACTCCATTTGGCACGAAACATTTATGCTTTCTGTCGGGCTCTGCTCCTATCTCTGTCTCAAGTAGCCCATGAAAATGGGAGAGCAAACAGAAGCAGCTGTCTGTGGCCTACTTGTCTCGGAAAGGGGGCACAGAAATGATCACATCTGCTGCAGCATGAAGTACAAACCTGGGTCAGATGTTGAGAATTGTTCTAAAAATGTTTGCCTTGCAGCATTGTTCTTTGCAAGTCTCTACAGAGATCTTGAAATATGCAACACACTAAGAAGGTTGGCATAGGTTTTCTCAGACAAGTGTGTGTTCATGGATCCTCATCAGAGCTGAGTTCTGAGTCCTGAGTAACTGTGTCATTTAAAATGCAATATGGTAAGTTAAAGATCATTCAGTAATGCTTCCATGAAGCTTCATCAGAACTGGCAATTGCATCTAAAGGAAGAGAACCTGTGGTCATAGCTGAGAGTTCCTTGAAATCACCCTCACAGTGTGCAGCAGCAGCCAAAAAAAGCCAGTAAGTTGCTGGCCTTACCAGGAACGGTATTGAGAACAGGACAGAGCCTAACTGTGTAAAAACCCTGATATGCCCATATGCTGAGTACTGTATGTACTTCTGACTTTTGTGTTTCAAAAGCAGATAGTGGAGGTGAAAAAGGTTCAGAGGAGGGCAACTTAAAAGGTAATGAAGATTAAACATCTGCCTTATGAAGAGCAACTGAGGTACTATGTTTGAAACATAAATAAAAGAGATAGCTGGAAAGAATTATGATCGAAGTTTGCAAATATATGAAGGTGCTAGGTGCAAAATGTTAATTAGCTCCTAATGTGGTACTTCTACAATTGGAAGTCAGTGTTGAAACTAATAGGAGATCCATTTAAAGTGGGTAATTCCTTTCTACAAGGCAGATAGCTAATTTTTGCGTGCACTTTGACAGAAGACTGTGGAGACATTATAAATGGGTTCAAAAGCGTTTAAAAGAATTCATGAACATCCAGTCCATAAACAGACACTAAGCAAAATAGACAGAGGCACTCTTTCACATCCCTAATCTGGAAATTTTGATTGCTGGAGAACAGGGATGACTCCAGATAAAGATCAGGTTTGTGCATTCTCCCCAGTCAGCATCTCCTGTTGCTGTTTTTCAGGATCCCAGGCTAAGATGGACCATAGCTCTGACCCAGTACAACATTCACAACATTTTTTTTTTATCTTTAAACATAAATGGTAGTAGCCAATGATGGGAAACTTGCAGCAATGCATTACAAGTTGTAGGCACTAATTGTGGTTAAATTGTGTATTTCCTAAATTGATTTAATGAATAAGCTAAGTTGCTAACCAGAATGCTCCTTATATATCAAATAGCTGTCAATTATGGATATTATATTTATATTTGCTATAGAACACCAGGGATTTGCAGCCAAGTCACTCCCATTGCATCCATGTGCCACTTTTAACTCCTGTTTTTATTACTGATTGCTATGTTACTCTTAAGTACAGAAAAAAATGCTCACAGAATAACAGAATAGTTTTGGCTGTTCTAGTCATTCCAAAGTTGCAAAGGGAAAAAAAGTTTGCTTATTTGAACTGCTAACCTTTTGCTCTGTAATTCTTGCATCAGTGTGTTTCATGAGTATTCTGCCTTCCGACATGTCAGAAATATCACTGGGATAGTCTCTTTTGCAGATATTTGATACTTCCACTTCCAACTGAGATCAGAAAGTGTGGAGAAGTGTGATTTTTTGCTTGTTGGTTTCAGCTAACCAAAAACTCTTTGAAAGTTGGGAACAAAACCTGGTTTTCACTCAGCTTTGAGGTGAAAGAATAATTGGCATTACACATATTTTGAAGCCCCAGTCCAGGTAATGCTAAGGTTTTAGCATTTTTCTTTTATCCAAACAAACTTGATAGTCTCCAGTAATGAAGAGCTGCAATAGCCTTACATGATATACTAAACAGCAGCAAAACACATCTGATGGCTTCTATATGGTTTGTGGAATTTCTGTAAGAGGGCAATTTGAAAGATGTTTTTGCAATTCAGCCATTAATTGCAGGCATGGAATCTTTATCTTCGATTGGTAAAGTCCAGGTTACTTCACCTGTAAGTTTTCCATAGAGAGCTTCTGAACTAAATATGACACTGAGAGTTTTGGGATGATGGAGCATGGACATTAAGATATTATTCAATCATCATTGCCTGATATCTTCTGAATATTATTCTAAAAAGTATGCACTGTGGTGTGAATATCTTTTCAGAAAGAATGTGCTGTGGAATTAATGCAATAGAATACTGCCACTGATCATCCTGCACATTCCTCACAGCACTGCTTGTCTAATAGTTCTGCTGCTATTCTCTGACAATGATGTGCAAATGCCTGACAACTTCATTGCTAGAAAGATTTTTTTTTTAAATTTGAGCTTCATCATCCTATCTTCTAATTTGGCATTTATTCATGAGAAGCAAAAGGGACAAGATGAACAGTAGGCAGTGAATAGCCATTTCAGTCTAGTTGCTGGCACTGCATATTTTAAAAATTACTACAGGATCTCTCCACTGTATACAAGAAATAAGTTTCTAATTTAATGCCCTCTTTATCTAAATTTTCAGTTTGAGGTTTCTGCTAGAGAAGTAGTTCCCAACAAGAAGCAAGTCATCTTTTCTACTGTACTAATTTAAAAAAAAAGAGTTGAGGCTTTTGTGGGAAGCAATAATTTGAAAGTATTCAAAGAATAGTAGTTATTTAGTAGCATTAAAATAATGAAAAGCTGTATAATTCTTTTATTTCCTTCTAAAAGAAGTTTTTTCCCCTTTTCCCCAATTATAAGAAATTGTGATTTTCTTCAGATGGAGCATCCCATTCAAATGTGGGGCAATTCTTGATTGCAACCTTTCTCATTCTTTGGCACAGAAAGTGGACATTTGTTTTGCATAGGACAAGCCAGTGTTTAAAATATTTTCATTTGATTTGTATACTAAGATCATTTTCAAAGAATGTTGGTGGGTTTTATCTCTCAGCTGGACTGTCTTCCACAGGTTTTCTCCCCTTTTCCCAGTATCCCAGCAGAGTATTGATCTTCCTGGAGGTTATCCACTACATGCTTGAAAGAGATTAAGGTAGTCTGCAGGGGTGGGAGATATTTCATCAGGATTTATCACTGTTCAAAGCCACCATAAGGGTCTCTATTGAAGTCTTTAGTGTTAAAACCCATGAAAATTGCTGATACCATGGCAAGTTAAAAATATTGTAGGTGTTTTCCACACAGTATTCCAAGAGAGACCACAAAGAACCAGCAGCTGAATACTCAGCTAACTTTTAGTTAGCTTTAACAAGCCTTTAGTCTTATGCTTTGTTGAAGCTAGGTTATAATTTGTGTTGTGCAAGACAGAGAGAAACTTTTGGTCTATGTACCTTCTGCTGCTGTTAGTGAGGGAGCTGGCTTCATTTTTCTCCATGTCTCAATAAAAGATACCAAAGAGCTCAAGAAAATGTCCCAGTTATAAAATTTTGAGCAATGAAAGCTTTAAAAAAAACAAAAAAAACCCCAAAAAAACCCCAAGGAATTAGAAAGCACAGGGATGGGGTTTCTTAGCAAACATGCCACATAGAGCTGTCACATCAATCTCATCACTAAATATCTTTAATTTGCCTTTAGGGGTGTGGTCCATCTCCTTATATTGTGTCCTGAGCATAGTAACCAGATGTAAAAGATGTTGAAGCTTTTGTTAAGCCAGTAACACAGTAAAATACTCTGGAAAGGCCACAGTAGTGCTGAATTCCTTTTGATGTGAGCACCTTAGTTCCTCTCACTTCCAAAGGGAACAGTCCAAGGTAACTATATAAAATATACTTAGAAAGTTGCAGATAAGATATGAGAGAGCCCATGGATTTAAAGAAATAGGCCATTTCTCTTTTTGCCTTTTTTTTTTAAAGATTCTGTAATGCCAGATTGCACGTTCCTATGTGAGTGTGGAGTTGTTTACTTAAAAGGGACTATACTGATAATTCCTACAGTTAAGAAATAACTACACTCACACACAAATAACACACAGAAATAACACACACTACACACGACCTTAATGCAGGTTTGTGGATGGTTTTTAGCTAATGAGCTAATATTCATTCAACAGCTCTCACAGGAAAGGAAAAATATTCACAGCAGCAGGAGTCACCACTGCCAAGCCATGTATCACAATAGGTATCACTCTCTCTGCATCTCTACATAAATTTGTCTATACATCTGTGTTTTGTTCTTCCTGGTTAACTCAAATAATGCTGATGACAGTGGCACTTCCCACTGTCACAAAGAGTGCTTCTTTTTAGATTTCAGGCTCTATTCTGTTGTTGTTGTGCAAAATAGCAGTAAGATTCTGGCTTCAGGAATATACAGATAGCAAGATACCATCCCTGACTGCCACTGGGGAAAGGTGGCGTGTTATACCAGAGAGTTATCAGCAATCATTTGGAAGGCTGACTGCTGATTCTAATTCAGAGGGGTTTGTCACCTCCTAGGCTGAATCTTCACCAGGCTGCCCTGCCAATTTGAAGAGACTGGCTGTTTTCCATGTGTCAGTTGGGAACCAAAGGGAATGCTGGCATGTAGTTATTTGATTCAAAACCAGTGAGACAGCGCAAGCATTCAATACGTGTTCCATCTTTTTGATAGTGGGTTAATGACCTTCTACTCAATTTTTTCTGGGATTTTTGCTGGCCTTTAATTTCAGAGAAAGTATTTTCCATATAAATTATGAGTGTTATTTATAGTGCTATAGTAACAAATCTAGGGCGATTTCCTTATGTCTCATTTTTTAGGAACAGAGAATTGGATCTTTTTCAGTTCTGTCTGTTGGCAGATTCAAAAGTATGAACTCATTGAAACCAATTTTAGGAACAGGTGCAGAAACCTGACACTTTCAAGACATTTTAAATTATGTTCTAATCAAGGATGTAGAAACCGAGGAAATCAGGTTGTAGGCTGTAATAAAGCAATAAGTCCAAAATATTTCGATTACTTTTTAAAAGAGATTAGGTTCCACTTATCTTGCCATTTTACCCATAAAAAACCCAAGTAGTGTTAATATCAATTTTATAAGGTGCAGAGGATTCTTTCAAATACAAAAAACCTAACACTGCCTTGTACACTAAATATGATTGTGAATACTGTAATATTCCACACTAAATTTGAGCCAAACAATCTGTATATGTAGATGTATGTGGTAACAGTGACACCAAACACATGCATAGTTATGTTTTCCAATAGTTCCATGAATGCCACAAAGATAATATAAATTTGCTCAGGAGAGAGATACTCTTCATTTTGTTTTGTCTTTTAGAGAATGACCCATTACAACAAACCATTGATCTGATGTTTAATTTATAGTTCTTGCAATATCCTGCTTGACATCAGTTTTTTGTTGAAGAAATAGAAATTTATCAACAGATGCCCCAACTTTTTCTTTGTATTTATTCTCCTGTGTCTGCTTGATATAAACACATTCCAGAAGTGATGCCTACGTGTCACAGTTTGATTGAACAGTGAGATGCAATCCCTTTTACTTTAAGGAATCATTAGCATTCCACTGAAGATTATGTTCCTTCAACATGGAGAAGAGAATACTTTTCTATTAATGTTTACTATTTTTCTGCTGGAAATGCTTCTTTCAAAGTCAAATAAAGTCACATGCAAGCTAATGGGATTCCTGAATTGGATTCTTCTATCTGGTTGAAGTTTTGTCTTTATGACTCATGTTCTTTAAACTCATATGCTCTTGTCAAGACTAAAATAATTTGTGATTGCTTATATTTTTATAAACTATTTTATAAATGCACCCAGAGATTTAAGGCAGAATCTTTTTTGAAAGTTCTTAAAGAGACCATGGGACATTTTCCAAAGATTGCTTCTGTGTGCCTTGCTTATTTGCATCAAAAAGATGATGGAATGACGTGAACAAACTTTGAGACTATAAAATATACAAACTGAGGAAATTTTAATTTCACTACAAGAAAATTCCTGTAATTTTAGTGGAGCCAAGATCTCATTCTCCTGTGCTTCCTGGAGGGCTGGGCAAACCATTTCGTTTAGTACATTGGCAGAATAAACTCCTCCTAAATTCAGAGTCTTAAAAGCTTGGGCTTCAAAGTTTCACTCTGGATCCTGCTTTTTCACAAGTTCAGAGGAGTATCTGAAGTTCTAATTTAAGGCCATGTCTGCTTATAATTTAAGCATATATGGTAGTAACTGCAACACCTTAAGGGACACTTTAAGGTCTTAGGAAAGAGGAAAGGTAATAATTGCTGGCTTGTCTTTCATGGTAGTTAATGACAATGTAAGAGTTTCATCACTGATTGTAAGAGTGATGTATTTACACTGAATCACTTAAAGTGAGGTTTGTTTCATGGTTTGGGGTTTTTTTTTGGCCAATAAAATTTTGTTGAAACATGCATCAAAATTTAATATCAACGTACATATATATAGAATTATACTTTAGATCTGAATGTTGTCTGGTCCAGTCCCCTGCTCTAAGCAAGGCCAGCTTCCATGTTGTGTCAGCTTGCTCCATGCCTTGCCTAGTAAACTTCGAGTACTTCCAAGGATGGACATGTCACAACCTCTCTAAGCAACTTGCTCTCTGCATAGTTGTCTTCTTTTAAATGTTTTTTGACTTGTATGTGATTAGGATTTCTTTTTTTTTTTTTTTTTTTTTTACTCAACATTTCTGCAAATACCCAGACTGGCTTTTAGATAGGTGAACAAGAGAAACCCTAAGACTTGGCTTCACAAATTCAACTCTCAGCCTCTTCTGTTGTGTCATGGGCTCCAGATCAGTTTAGTGGTCTTCCTCTGGTCTCACCCAGTTTGTCAGTCTCGCTTTTACTGGGAGCCATGGACAATGTGATACCTCTATACACTGGTCAATAAAAGGAATTGCCTTCTGCATTAATAGCCTTTAAATTAGGGGGTTTAATCTTGAAATTACTATACAAAGGAGAAGCTGTAAAATTTCCTCTAATCTGATTTTTGTATTCTCATTTAAGGAATAACTAAACTGAAGTAAATAACCATATAAAGGTTGCTAATCGAGATAATGGCAGATCTGAAATTAAGTCAGAAGCCCTGCTGCTAATTTTTCCATTCAATGACTAAGTTATTTATTTTCTTTTTGATCCCTAAAAAATCGTCTCAGTGTCCTAATATTTATATTTAAGGAAATTCAAAGCATTTATGCAAATTTTAGGGTTTGTATCTCTGTTATTTTCTAGGTTTCTTTTGGCATTTGATTTCACTTAGTACAAATTAAAAGAGGCTAGCTTTTACTTTCTTTCATAGCATTCAGATTATTTTTTTAGGTATACCTTCTCTGCTTTTTAATTTGGAAAAATTTTCTCCTTCTGATTCACCTTCCTGTGTACATTATTCAAGATGTGCTGTCCCCCCCAAGCACTCTTACAGCAAACCACAGAACTCAGAGAAATTGAAGTTACTGCTCACCTGTAAAGCTTACCTAAACCATTTTTCTACGAACTTAGGACCTTCACTGCAGTCTCAAAGACATGAGATGCCATGCTAAAGAATACCCCAATACCCCTTGTTGGCTTTGCAAGGTTCATTTCAATAGAGGTTGGCTGTATTAAAGAGCCATTTACACTTTGTTGTCAAGGAGAACTTGCCAGGGGACCTAAAGGGTCATTAGCCTCCACTTAGCACCATGCAGTGTAGCAGATGCTTCATGACATGTGACAAGGAAAGGCTTTAAATGCAGTGTCAAGAAATCCCAGCCTCATCACTTAATTTTTTACTAATCTGTTGCTGTCTAGCAATTTTAGCCATTTTATTGATAGTTGAGCTTTTACTTATACATGCCAGTGGTGACAGTAGGAGGAAATTAAAGGAGCATTGCCGGGGACATTGCATATTTTACTTCTGCTTTTAGCAATTCATCCTACTACATGTAGTGAATTGGCCCTTAGACAAGAAGTAAACCCAGAAATGTAAATTCCTTGAGCTTTTAAAATTCCATTTGACTCCTTAATTGTCAGTACAGACAGTTCAACCGTTTATTTTTTTTTTTTAATGCACAAGGATTTCAAGTGCTAGCATAACTGTTAGCTTCCTTTGTGCACTATAGTTACTGATGTGTTGTGATCCACAAGTGTCAGATATGACCTGTTATGCACAGTTTCAAGACCCTTCCTCAAAGACAACATCATGGAATAGAAGGATAAATAGAAGGATACAGAGAGTAGTACCTGGGGTAATTGTTACAGAAAATGTTCCTTTGCAGGAATCTTTTGGCATTCCTTGTGTTTCAAATACATATAGCATGTGATCTGAGGAGATACTAACAGCAGCACAGATTGCCTGAGGACATGGTAGGTAAAGTTCTAAACCCACCAAAAACCAGCAGAAAGGAAGCCCTAAAAATGAGGCTCTCTGGGCAGACAGAATGTGTCTACCTCAGGTTTTACTTGATAAACAGGAAAATTTGTATGATAGTTTGTTTGAATTTAGCCACTCTTTTAACCATCATGGTGGCCCTACAACGTCATTTTCCTTCCTCTCTCTTATTTAGCCAACTGTCTTCAGTGCACCATAAATCATCTCAGTTAATCTAGGAGGTGAAGCTTTCCAAGTAAGAGCAGCCACACCCTGAAGGCATGACATGTGAGACGGAATGCCTGAATTCTTCTTTCAGAATTCTTCCTTTCATCCAAAGAAAATCCCTTCAAAAAGTCATGCCTAGCCATCAGGACCCCTGGATAAATGAGAATTTATTATGTCGTTTTGACACTAGAAAATACTGATCTCCATTCTGTGGTTATGAAGTGTCCGGTGATACTTGGTGTTCAGGATGAACGAATAGATTTCACTGGCAGCCTTTAGCTATGGAAAGCCTTTATCCAAAGGGGAACATCTATGCCTATTTCTTATTTGCTCCATTTGAATGAGGTAGGTTTAATAGTATTTATTTATCTTTATCCTGTGAGAGAATGGAAACCTCTCACAGAAAAAAAGGAACACTATAGTTAACCAAGGTTAAAATTCCCACTCAGGGATCACTTCTCTCGGAGTCACTGTGATTTTACTAAACAAGATTTCCAAGATTATGAATACACCTGTCCCACTCTTGCTGCAGGGAAATCTTTGCACAGGTATTGAGTAGTGAACATGTGGAAAGCCCAATGAAACCCATTTGTATTGGATCAACTGCGTGTGTAGATACCAGAGAGTTTGTACAGATGCAGACCAAGTCTACGGATAAGGCTTCCTTTCTCTTCTCACTGTCTGTCAAATCTTCGACAAATCATCAGAGTCCACTTTGTCTGCCTAGGCAAAACTTCCAGCTGGAAAAAAAAAAGTCATGGGTGGGAAAACTAAAACGTACAATATCTCAGAATTGTCCTACTCAATGTTCCCAGTCATTTTTTAGTGTGGATCAGAACAAAATATAGAGGTAGTTTTGAAATCTATTAGGGTTTTATTTTTCACAGCTTTTTTGAGAATATGGGGACACCTGATGATTTCAAAATGAATTGTCTAAAATGATGCCAGCAAAGTGTACTACTTGTTTAAGAGATGCATTGTATTCTCTTTCATTTTGATGTATATACATTTAAATATCTTGAAATATGAAACATATAAACATATAAAGTATTTTTGGACCTGTCCAAGGGAGGTTTCCTAACTTATGCTTTTAAAGTAATGTACTTTTTTGCAATGAGATAATTTTAAGGCAATTACACCTTCCTCATAGAAAAGATCAGTAAAGTTACATCACTCTCTTGCATCACTACCTATTTAGCCTTGTCTCAGTGAAATTGCTTTGTTTTAAAAATAGGCAAAGAAAATAAAAAGAATAACATGTTACCTGTTATTGGAATATACAGCTACTCATAACCTCACTGGAAGATCCATTGTGTATTATTTTAGGAGTGGGAAGTGAAATAAACATTCCAAAGGAAAAATTAGAACTTTTAGGACATATTTGCAAGTCTTCCCACATAAATATGCCTTGATGCCATCCTCACCCCGCTTTTTATTCCAGTTCTGGAATTAAATTCTGTCCTGGGCTAAACAAGTATTTTTACTGCTTAATTCACTGGTGTCAAGACTCAGCTGTTATCACTTGTACCAAGACTCTCTTCCTCTGGAGTTGTTCTCTAATGGAAACAAGTGTTCACGATGAAGTAGGACAGATTCAGTGATTCATGACAAGGTTCTGATGGAAGACAGTAGTTTCTTGCAAATACAGATATTTCATAATGGAAAGAAAACTGTATGTGAAGAAAATGGAGGAGCCGTTCTTGTTATAGGAATCTGTAACACAATTAGAAGGAAGAAATTGTGCTTTGTAGAGAAACAGCAAAGAAAAAGAGAAAGAGAAAAACAAAGAGAAGAAAAATACATAAATCAAAAGATAGTGGGATCTGCACAGGCTATGGAGCCATATCTAACAACTGCCAGTAATAATACTGTAGCTGTTACCTGGTAAATGGTAAGAAATCTGAGAAATGCAGAGATGGAAGTGAAGCAGCTCAGAGCACAGCCAAGAACTGTACTCGCTGTATCTGCCCAAACAAGGGAAATGTACAACACTAATCCATTGAAAGCTCCCATAATGATAATAACCCAAATAAGAGCAATGCTTTCTGACCTTTGGCATAAGCCCTGGAGCCCAGTAGATCTCACAATATGAAAACGAGCTTGAGCTGCAAACTGAGCATTCATACTGAGAAGATGTGATTTTTCTGGACCACCTCCATTTCAGCTGTTGGAGTAACATGCAGGAAGCAGAGAATAGATCCCCTTAGAATAACAATTACCACTGAAGAAAAAGCAAAATCTAAGTAGATGTATTTTGTATTTTCCTCCTCTAAAGCCATCATAATAGAAGAAAAACAGGGGAAAAGCATGGCTGGTTCTCCATCCAGCTGATAGAAAGTCTGCACAGCATACCATCAATGGCATATGTTTTCTTATAACCTAGGGTTTTAGCTTTAGTTTTGGCTTGATGGTATTTTTATTTGTTTGGTTTTTTTGTTCTGGAATGCACAAGTAATTTTAAAACTGTTTTAAAGAAGAAGGGGGAGTACAGTTTGAATTATTTAGTTTTTTCTTTTCTTTTTGCAAGAAGGCCTATGGAATTTGGCATCTTAACCCAGCCTTGCCTGATGCGATCACAAACACAGTTAAATTTTTATTAAAATGTTTTGAATCTTTCAAACATGATATTGATAACTGAAATGGAGCAAAGAGACAGTAGCATCTGGTTTTAATGAACATGGTCTGCTTATACTTGAAAGCAAAACCATGCAGGAAAAGACTGGAAATTCTTGTTCAGAGAATCAAAGTGCAATAGTGTTTTTCAATACCTGACATCTGTATGCGTAGAATGACCTGGGTGACTTCACTCAACCAATTGTTCATCTTTTTCAGATTAAAATGCCATATTTAGATCTGAAATATAGTCAGTGTTTTTTTTTTTCCCAGCCTATTGTGTACTTCTTTTTTTTTTTTTTTTTTTTTTGTGTACTTACTAAAGCTCATTGCTTTGAGCTCTATCATACCTTTTTGACTGATGACCTTCTTCAATACAGTACATATGAAACTATTTTTATTTAGAAGTGTGGGTTCCTGTTACTACATTGTAGTCTGAACAAACAAGGCAACCCTTTGTGGGGATATTTTTCCCCTGTATGTGTTAACATGTGGAATAACAGAATTGCCTGGAACAACCTCCTAAACTGCAGGCCCATATAAAAGCCAACCTTGTCAGGGGAAATGGTCAGGGCAGTGTCAAAAGAGATTCTGCAAGAGGCCTCCCTGTCTCACTGCCTCCAACTGAAGTTTGTTAGCAGTGCTTCAGCCCAGGCTTTTCATGGACATACTGCAAACCATTAGGGTTTGAACTAGAGCTTGAACTTTTTTATCAGAGCAGTAGTAATAGAATGTACTAATTCAGCTTCCTGCATCTTTTCCTGGAACTCAACTTGCTTACGTGAGGTGGGTGAATGTGTTTGGGAATGCAGCCTAGATATCTGTTCAGGTTTTGTAGTACATCTTCCCCTTCAAGATAGTGATGATTTAAAATAAATAATAATTTTTATAACCCAACCACCTCTATTGCTGTCTTCACAGCTAAATCTTCTCTTGGATTCTGAGAAAAAATCACTGAGGTTTGTAGCAGAACAATGTAAGGCTGTGAATAACTACAGGAAAGATGTAGTGGACATTTTCATACCACAGAGAAACTTAAGGCATGGTAAATGCATTTAATGGTGAAGAATACGCCAGGTCCTTGAAATTTAAATTCCATTTATTCTACTAATGTCATTCCACTTCTTTTAGCATAGTATCGTTGTTATACTGGAATTTGAATTAAGAGTAAAAGTTTGGAAAAGAATAAATGCTTCTGACCATAAGCACTTACCCATTGTCTGTATTTTGAAGTTTTTCACATAAAAGGCAGAGGATAAGTGCCCCAATTAGTTAGAAATACCCAAATTCCTACAGTTTTCAGCTCTTAAAGCTTTAGTAAAAGTGGCTTTCAGTTACCACTAATAGCTTCTTTGAATCCTTTTGTTTTAGTCCCAAAGCTGAGAAATCAATGAAGTTGGCCAGTTTGATTAAATAGTTTTCTGAAGTCAAACTATTGTAAAGTTAGCCTTTAAAAACAAATATGCTGCATCGCCTTTGACCATTTACAGTTTTTCTTTGGCTCCACCAAGCATGTGGATGTCTAATCAGGGGATTATCAAGTAGACTAGAGAAATATAACAAAGTTCTGTGCTCTAGTAAATATTTGTATAGCACAAGCCTGGAGAAAGTCCATGTTATATTTTACTGTTGATAATTTAATAACTCTGTGGCACGCCTGAAATTGTACAGTAAATGTCAAGATGTGTCAAATGAGGTATCCTGTAAAATTTAATAACCTCATACTTAAGATGATGTGCATGCGTGGGTAGGTAACACTGTCAGTGGAAAATATGTTTTGCAAGTAATATTTAGGGCACTTATTTGGATTTTGCCAGGAAATAAAGTGAGCAATGAGTGTTTGCAGAACACAGAAGCAATGGCCTTCCAGCCAATAGTTAATAACAATGACAATGTAAGTGACATACAGAATAACTCATGCAGAAATAGTCCAGTCTATCAAATGATCATGAGGGCAACCAACAGATCTCATAGAACAGTCAAAAGATCTGTGATTTCCTCCTGCAACAGAAAATAGCCCATACAGTAAACAATTGATAAAATGAAGTGAATCTGTGTTGCTTGTGTTTAAGGGATACCATACAGCACGCTGTCTGCCACAGTAGTTTGTTTGCACTGAAATGAAGCAATAATGATTGAGGCACAGAGCATTTCCTGGGGATTAATGACCGTCTGAGAGGAGTTGATGGCCCAAGGAACATCCTGGCCATTAACCCCAGCCTGTCATTAATCCAAAGGAAATGCCCTACCCCAAGATCTTTATTACTCTTAGAAAATGAAAATGAAGAAAAACAAACCAGTAAGGACCTAGGTATTTGTTCTGAAGGGTGAAGTTTCAAATCATTTCGTGCATGCAGACTTTGATCAAATGAATACCTCACCAGTTATTTAGCTGGAGTGCTTGGTTCTTTCTAAAGCATCTTGGTATCATCTAGGCCTACAGAGGCAAACTAGAGAAACATTATCTTTTTTTCACCTTTATTAATCTTTTTCTCAGTATGGAAGGCAACTTATGTCTAATTGTAATGTGATTTAAGTAAGGTGAGTGTGTACTTTAAGTAAGTATCTTTAAATAGTCTGTGACTATCTTAAATAAGTATCTTTAAATTGTGTTAACGATCTAAAGTAAGTGCTGGCAGAGCACCAACCAGACCTAGGCACTGATCTTGTTATATTTAAACCTTCTTTTCCTAGTTTTGAATGCAATAGACCATCTATACCTTTATAAGCAAAAGTAGTTATAAATGTGACATTATATAAAAAAATATTATTCAAAAAATGTATGTATTGGATTGCTTGAAGTAAATTTATATTTCCTCTGTTTTTTTTTTTCCTGAGCTGGAGATCACTTCAGAAAATTTAAAAAAAAAGAGATGTCTGTCCTTCAAATAGAAATTTATCTTAACAGTCTACCTCTAGCCACGTCTAATAGGAGGAGAGAGGCTGGAATAGAAGTTTTAGTGATGCAACTTAGTTTCATGTCATACACTAACCTGTACAGTTTTCAGGGGTTTTTTGGGGATATACTATATCACAACTGAATACTGAAAGATTTTTTTCTTGTTTTCTTAAAAGGCAGATGTATGTTGTCCATACAGTTCAAAAAACAAATAGATAATTTACAAATAAAAATCTCTATGTAGATGAATCCTAAGAGTTTGACGAAATATGAGGAAAACAAATTGATGAGGATAAAGGTCCACAAAGAATTTGAGGCAAGATGCCTTTTTTTCTAAATTCCATTTTAACTGCAATACAATTTAAATTAATTTGTTGTAAAGATATTTTGTGCTTTCTCTATGTCACTAATTTTATGTCAAAGTAATACAAATTATGCATTATTTTCAAAAGTGAATGTAAAACTATACTTAGTAGTAGTTGTGGAAGGGTGTCCCGGGCGACTATAGTGACTGGCTTACTGCCAATCAAGCAGAAAACTGAAATCCTATTCTTGCATTTTCATCCATATAAGTATGTATATGTGGAAGAGAAATCTAATAAAGAGCTCTTCACTCTAGCAGGCAAAGTTAGGAGTCAGCACAATTGATAGCTTAGCTACAAAAATTTTGACTTCAACTAAAATGTTGTTTTGAGGAAAGAAGGTAAGTAACCTTTGGAGCAGTGCAAGAACAGGACAGTCACTGAACGTCTTTGAATTACACTTTATTTCTTACTTCCATCCATTTATTTCTAGAAGATATGCTCTATTTTAAACCAGATTTATTTATTTAAACTCTGGAGAGTCCTTGACCGATGCTATTCATGAGATCAGATAGGATGATTGCAATGGTTTGTTGTGCCCTATGAACCTGCTCCTAGGTTGTTGTGCAATACTGAGAAAATTGCTTTTTCCCGATTGTTTAGTGTCTCCATGTCTAAAAAAAACTCCATATAAATACTTATATTTTATTTTGAATTCTTCAAAGAGAACCAGGCATATAATTTAGGAATATTTTGATAAAATTACCTCTGTTGTATATTTCATTGATACAAAGATTTAGTCCTTAGTCAAACAGTGCTAAGAAAATGTTAACTCATAAGCTTCAATGATTATAGTGCTGAAGCTATGAAGAAAGGTTTTCACATAAATACATTCTTCAGGTTAGCAGAATTTGCAGTGACTCTACTGGGACCAGGAATAAATGTTTAAATAAATATAATATTGTACCTTAACATGGAAGAGAACATTCAAATCACTGTAAAGATACTAGGACTTGGTTGAAAACTGATGGAATTTGCCCTGTTTGGTGTGGAGGCCTTTCAGTTAAACTCATTGGGATTTGGATCAAGATCCTGTTTTGGAATCTTTAGTCTTGTATGCATTTTAGAGGCATTTCCAAACTAGTACAGATTAAAGCAGGGTTCTTTGTTTTCCCTGCTTTATACTGACTACAAAAGGAATTACTTCTGTTTGGGTACTTGACATCCCTATTATTTCCTTCAGAACAAGAGCTGTTGTAGATGTAGAAAGCTACATAAATCAGGTTTGTAATAAATATAGTTCAAATCAGCATGTTGTGTAGTAAAAGTGGGAAAAATTGTATAATCTTTCTAGCAAACTTAATTAAAAAATGAAAACAGCTTACTTATTAATTTGAAGAGGAAACAACTAGCTTCAATTTAATTTCTTGTTCCTGTCCTACTCAGGACGTTATTCATTAGAAAAGACCTTCAAGTAGTGCTAACACTGGGGAATGTGTAGTAAATGCTAGCTTGGCTTTTGGAAATCTAAACAGGATATTCTGTGTTTCTGAAAACACACAGATACACAGGTACAAGCAATGTCATTCCACACCAAGGGCTGGAGCTCACTACTCATCCTGCCATTCTCATGTGCTTGTGGCACAGTAGGCTTGAAACACTAATTTGATTTATAGAAAGAGAAATGCCTTGGAGGGCACCAGAGCCACTGAGCATTTAGTTATTCAGTGGAGAGGAGTGAAGGCAGAGGTGCATGTTGAATTCCTGCCATAAGATGTTTCAGAGGTGAGCACTTGGTTCTGTTAGAGCAGCAGAAGTGCCTCTCACAGCATAACTTCAAGAATAACAGAAGTTTCAGTAGGTTTCTTTGATGTTTGGTTTGTTGTGGTATTCTTGGTTTTGTTGGGGGTTCTTTTGTTATTGTTTTTTTTTAAAAAATCCTCCAGTGGCCATGACAACCTCCAAAATAATGAAGCTGTCTATTACTAGTGCTCACACACTGGGCTTGCAAAGTACGTAGTCCTTCTTCCATTATAGAGGACTCAAACTTTTCCTCTGCTGTGATTAGTAGAGGCCATAATTGTCTCAGAGGCATAAAGGGACACTAATACTTCCCTTGAGTCTTGACCACTACAGATGAATTCCTTGGAGCAAATATGGACAGTGTTGTCAGACTTGGCGATGAAGCCTTCCGTCTAGCAGCAAGAGACCCAGGAGCTTACCAGTGCTAGAATCATCTGTGGACTGACTGATTTTTTCACCTTCAAATTATTAATACTGTTCTTGAAGCATGAGACAAAAGTCCAGTTCCACACCTTTTCCTGTTTTGTTCTAGGCATAGAACAGACACCTTCAAACCTTGATTTTCCCAGAACAGCTTGAGCACAATGATTCTACCTTCTCTACACACACGTCCATTTCTTTTCCAGCCTGCAGTGATGACTTGCTTTGCAAAGGATTTGAATCTTTTTAAGCAGAGGATAGTGGATTCTGCAAGTGCTAGACTAGAAATAAAAAGTAGTGGTAATCTAACCCTTCACTATATCTTAAAAAAACAGAAGCTGTCGTTACTATTGCATTGGTTTTTGAAGCTGATCTCAAATGTCTACAAACTGGCCAGAGATCCTCAGGATCTCATGGTTAGGCAGGAGTTAAGGTCTGATGAGCTGCTCTGCTCTGTGGTAACTGATGTGTTTAGAGGCAGGCATGAAAGCAGTAATGAAGGCACTCAGGACTCTTAAAAATGAAAACTGAGGTGCTTTTAGAGTTTGATTATATTTGGGAGAGCTGAATATATATGACTATATATGACTTTGGGTGCTGAATAGCCTTTTCATGATTGTCTAAATTCTACTGAATTTTAAGTTAATATTTCTGCATCTTTTTTTGAGTCTGACTGTGACTGTTCACTGAATAAAGATCAAAATCACACCTTGCACAGTTACCATATATGGCAAAAATCCCCTACTTTTGGTTTTCATTTAAACATCAAAGCACTGTAAAGAGCATCTTCACAGAGTTCACTGATGTTCTTTAACAGGGTGGTCTGTAAATAGTCTAAAGGTTTGCTTACTGTATTAGAGTACACGGCTTGCATCACAAGCATGCAGTGTATTTCTTTTCTTAATCAGGAATCCCAACATATTTTGAGAAGGGAAATTTAAATTATCAGGTGCTAATTTTTGTCTCAGAATGAGAAGCAGTTAAGCTGAGTTATTCCTCTCTGTACAGAACATACTGACCACCTTAAAGGTCTTTTCCAACTCAAATGGTTTTAGATTCCATGACCTGAAGCAGTTTGCACTTTGTCTTCAAGGTAATTGAACCGATTCTAAACCCATATTGCTGTTTTGAAAGTATGTCTCATTTTTCAGTCATGCAGACAAGTGAATTGTAAACCAGAACAAAAAGTGACCAAACCAATGTGAAAACCTCATTTACTGCATACAAGAAGAAAACTGGAAGCACAGCCTTTGGAATAAGTGTCTTCACTATATGTGTAAGGGAAAGCTGGATCTGTCTGGGGAACAGCAACTCCCACTCTGAGCTTTTGGCACCTTGAGAAAAAGAAGTGTTGTGTTAATTTTAGATTAATGAGATGAAGATGCAAAAGTCAGATAGATGCTCTTAAAATATATTTGAACTATTTATCAGGGCATAGAATAGTTGTACAATTCTGTTATCATTCTCTCTCAAGTAAACTCTCTCATCATCAAATAAAACTTTTACGGGGACCAAGCTTGCAGCCATAAATGTGCTCCTGTGTTAAACATAGCTACCCTTTAGAACCATCTCAAGGTACTTCTGTATCTTGAGCTGTAAACCCTCATTTTCAATTTGTAATAGATGTTAGGAACAAGAGGGTATCTCTTTCTATATATATTAATTCATGTAACTTAATTCTGCAAGATGGCACACATTTACTCATGGGTTAAGTTTATAATTGCATTTCAAAGCAGTTCTCTTGAAACATTCTAAAACAGATTATGTTCTTAAAAACTCTGTTCTTTACTTTGCATGTTTTAGTACTACATCCCATTAAAGCTGTGTTTGAAGTTACTAGGATTTGTTAAAAACTTGATCATGCCTAAGCAGATAAGAGATTATATGCTTTATGTATATATTTGAAGGATTTGTTCCAGCTTGGATACAGTGTATTAATTGGCCACCTACAGTGAACAGCAGTGTTTAATATTTAGAACACTTTCCCTCATTGTTTTCCAGGCAGAAGAGCATGTAAGTATTCTTTTAACTAAATTTGCTAACTTTCTGGAACACATTTAAACAATGTGTGCTACTTGTGTCATATTACATTAACTTCACTTCTACAGACAGGTTGTATACATATGTAATAAATAGCCCCTCAGGGATCAGATCTAGATTAACTGAGAAAAACGTACTCTGCTGTACGTTAAGTAATTTACAATATCTCAGTAAACATTAGAAAAGACATGTTTGTCTCACCAGAACAGGTTAACAGTGCCTGCAGACTCAGTAATGATTGTAGAATGTTAAACTATCAAGTGGAAAGTTATAATCACTTTAAATAGTCTAATTTTTTCCCCTAAAACATCAGACTATCTGGAGTTTGATACCATGATGTCTGTAATAACACTGAATGTTTATGATACAGATTGAAAGTAGTAAAGAAAGACACCAGTTCTGCAAAGGATCTAAACAGAGTGACTTAAAACTGAGAGGGAGGCTTGAAGAGAAAACTTGTTTAAGTGGGTAATCTTTTATTTAAATATTATTCCTTTTAAATTAAATTACAATATCTATAGTTAGAGATGAAACATGTTTTAGGCATGCCAGTTTTATTTACATATGACAAAATCCCTGTAGCCTCTCTATTTCTATCAGCTCAGTTCTGCCTGGTAATTATTTAAATAGAGGTGTGGTAAGCGTGCTATCATTGGCTTTGGTTTTTATTGCTCCAGTTCCAGTATAATTAACAAAAAGTGTTCTAAGCAAGTTCGTGAAGGTTACTTCAGCAAACTTCAGATGTTTAACATGGACATTCATTGCAACTCTAGAACTCACTTGATATATCTACCAGATATTGAAGGATGTAACATATATATATGGTACAGCAAGAAGCAAAAATTATCTTTTCTTCATGTTAAATCCATGCAGCTGCTGGTTGCATTGATTGTCTGTGTAGATGTAAGTTTTCCCTTAAAAAGGAGCACTCACCACATAGCACTCATGTAAGATTAGGATAAACCACATAACGTAAGAAGTGCAGTGATTTCTGAATTTAGCCTAGCTGCCTTGTCTCTGATACACAGAGGGAGATAGAAAGTAGGCTAAATTCCAAATGAGGAAGCATGTTTAGAATGCTGTCTTAATTGATCATTTAAGGACAATCATCTTAATTGTTTAATTACATTATTTAACTGCCTTAAACTCAGGCAAGAGGCCCACCAGCATAGAGAAATAACAAACTGTAGTAAGAGTGGCTGAAGCAGAGGACCAAGAGCCGAGGATTCTGGAGAAGCCATTTAACACTGTTTGCTTGTCCTGAACTAGAAATAATAAATACTGCATTATATTCAATCACTGGAGATCCTAAGACAAGCAACACTGTATTACAAATAATCATTATTATTTCATTATATATTAGCTTTGCAACAAAAACAACGGAATGCTTTTCTATGTGGGACAAAGGTAATTCAATATGCACTATGTAGGAATACCTTAGTGTATATTAATTGCATATGAAAATGTCAAAGCAACTGAAAAGCAGTTGATGCAAATGTTCATAAACATTGTGGCTGCTAAGTTAAAAACCAAGGTGTCATATTTACTTAGTCACTTAGTCTGATCTTACAGAAGCAGCTTGATTCATTGTACATGTACTGTTTGAGGAGAGAGAAAAAGTGTTTAAAAGGAGACTGTAAAAGGAAGCGGGAAGAAGACTGAGAGAGGGACACAATTTTACAGCAGGACTAGTGAGGGATAGTCCCGTAGAGCTGGTATCAGTTGGGGTCAGAATCCATGAGTGCACTTAGTTTCAGGTAGGCCTGACTCTCTCTGCTGTCCTGTTCCATTTGTGTGCAAAGAACAATGGAAAAACACAGTCATTTGTCTGTCAGCTGAGGACCTGACATAGTGACAAGTATGTCAGGCTTTAAGAGAAGCTCAAAAGTGGAGTTCAGTGGAATTTACCTACAAATTATGCTTTGCAGTTATCCTCTGCAGCTGAGGGAATTTGGTGCTTTCCTTGTTTACTTACTCCTTTCTATCCAGGGAATAACTGGAATCCAAGACACAGGTGTTGTGTCGTGCCAATAACTCAACATACAGGTTCATCTGTAATGAAATAGAGTCCCTTTATGAAAAGAAAAAAAAAAAATAGAGGAAAACCAGAGAGAGAGAGAGAAGTGCTTTGTTACAAAAATATAATTGCTTAAAAAATTAGTGGCATTGATTTTTAAAGAATGCTGACTTGCATCTTATCATACCAAAAATGAGAAAGTAAATTAGAAACCTACCATGAACTCAAGAATTATGTGGACACAATCCCTGTTACTTTAAAGTGAGATATAAATCCAGAGATTTCTCATGCCATCATTTTGTAAATAATTACAGTTCTGCTGAATCTGTTGTATAAAGTTTACATGGGAGGTTCAGTGCACCCTTGCTCTTGTTTAGAACATTGGGAACCACCAGAGAGATGTTGACATATGGCTGCACTGTTTTAGTGCACGAGACATCGACTACATGGGAGCATAATAAACAGGAGCATAAAGACAGGTTTGTGCAAGCAGTTTGGATTGACCTTTTTGGCAGCTGAAATCCATCTTGAGTACATGGTGCTGATGTGGACAGACATGTAAACCTCATCTTGTTACCGCAACTACCAGTTTTACAAATGTATTCCAATGCTCAAAATGTACATCACTCTAAGTAGAGGGATTTTAAATGGGAGAGGGGTTGCTGCAGCAACAATTCATAGTAAGACAGAGCAGAAACTTTCTCTTAAGTTTGTGGAACTACCCCCACAGATATATAAAGAGTTAGGTAAGTGTGTTTTACACCAATAGAAATTCTTATCATTTCAGGGTGATGACTTATTTAATGTATTTTTTTCCCTAGCAAAATATTTGATTAACTGATACAGTGTTTTAATTTTGGCATTTAAAAAGAACAATCTATTGTCCTTTCAATAAGCAGCTCTAGTGTAAGCATTTTCCAAATTAGGAATATTTGTATAATACCTTTTACTTTTGAACAACAGTCTCTGAATCTGGTCTACAGCAGTGTTTTTAGAAACAGAATTAATCCAATTGTAATGCATTTTTGAAGGAAAATTTTTAAGGAACTTAACACTTTCTTTTGAAACACACCTTCTGAAAACTATCTAACATAGCCAAATTTCATTTTATTTTAACAAGTCTTAATCTACTGTTGCATACCAAAGTATGAGCCTCTTTGTATAGCCACAGGAGTGTTTGGATTCAAGTAATCATTCATTGCGATAATAAATTTTAAGGTTTAATCTAAACTGATGGGATGTAGGCAAATGTCACCTCACAGTTTTAAGTGCTCATTATGTCCTCAGTAATTTCTTGTTAAATCAGTGGGAGCATTGTGCACGTGCTGTGTGGATATTGCCCGTCAGTTCTAAATAGTTATGCAATAATGAAAGAGCTCACCTTTAACTTGTGAGCATACCTATAGTATTGTGAGTAGCATACTTCCAACAGTTTTCCTAAATTCAGCAAAATCAGCAAAATCCTGAAATCAGCAAAAGTAAGATAAAAAAAAAACTTATTGTTGGAATTCTAAGGAGTGGTGAAGTTGGAAAGCACCTTCAGAAGAACGTGGCAAAAGAGTAATTACTCAATGAGGCACAATAGAGAAACTGGTTAACGAGAGATATTCCTTGGATATCACAAGCTATCTTTAAAACAGAAGTGGCTGGTATTATCACATCATAACCACACCCCTAGCTTTACCCCTGGGTTTTTGGAAGAGCTTTTCTGGAAAGAGGGGCTATATTTTATGTGTGTGCTTGTGCATGTTGGAAATAGTGATGAGGTAGTAGTCCAGAGTACTTGAAATTTAGTGTGTACCTAGTCACACTTAATACAGAGTTATAGAGTGAACAACGTTTTTCTTATATTGAAGTGTTATTGCAGTGTAAACTGTTTTTCACAGTCTGTTGTTATAAATACACACTCTGTTAATCTCTTATTTAGAAGTACAGAAAACATGAACCTTTAATGACTGACTTATCCAAGTCACGTAACAAGTGCACTCTTTCACACTCTTCAGTACAATTAGTAATACTATGGTTTTGTCTACAATCTGTGGCCTGAAAGTGCCACAGATTCAACCTTGAAATTTGACAATTTTAGAGGTCTTTAAGTCAACATAATCACAGAATGGCTGAGGCTGGAAGGGGCCTCTGGAGGGCACCTGTTCCAAGCCAGGGCTCAAGGAGGGGCACCTGGAGCCAGTTAAGCAGGACCCTTTCCAGACATCTTCTGAATATCTCCAAGGAAGAGACTCCACAGCCTCTCAGCCTGTGCCTGTGCTCAGTCACCCTCACAGTTAAACCTGAGGTTCAGAGGGAACTTCTTGCATTGTCCCTTCACTGGACACCAATATAAAGAGCCTTGATTCATCTTCTGTGCACACTCCTACCAGCTATTTATATATACATTGATAAAACACATCTCCACGCACCCTGAGCCTTCTCTTCTCCAAGCAGTGCAGCCCCAGCTCTCTCTAAGCCTTTACTGGCATGGGAGGTGTGCTTGCATTTTTTAATAAATTGTATTATGTAGGTTGGCTTGCGCTGCATAAAGATGTTACTTATGCTCTTGTGCTGTTCCTGGAATTTGCTCTGTGAAGGTGGAAGATGCCTGTATTTGCTCAAAAAAGCTTCTGACTCTTAGGATTTCTGTGATTTGGGTTTTACTGTTGCTGTAATTGGTACAAGGCACCAGTGCAGAATAAGTTGTCAGGTTCTCTTATTTCATTTAAACATCCTGAATGTTAGGTTCATTTGCAAAGGTAGAAATAATGGTATGCAACGGAAATCAATGTGCTTTTTCTGGTTGTTGAGTATTGTAACCCTCTATCATTTTTCATCCATACACCTCTGCCTCTGAGGCAGAGGCCTGGTGCTATGTTGTTGATAGCACATATTATTTAAGGATTAAACCATTTTCCTATCTCCTTTTTTTTTCTTCAGATGGGCAAAAATACATGAATATTTCTGTATTCTGGGAGTGGCAGAGTTAAACTCAACTGAAAGCTTTGAGCTTTGATTACGACAGCAGGCAGAGGGGGAAGTGAGAGGGGAAGATTGGCCTTTTGTCCCTCACCTGAGCCTTTAAGTCTCCCTTCTCCTTGCCTTGAGAAAGCCTTTCTTCCCTTCCCTTGCACATATTGCATTACCCTACCCTGGGCTCATGCCAGATTCTGGAGAGCATGTACCCATGCCAGATTCTGGAGAGAGAATTTGGCCTCACAATGTTTGCATTGTGTTTGTTCATTACGATGAGGGTGCTTTGAAAGCAGCCACGTTTGCATCTGTAGCTGTCCTTGTATGAAGCAGGGCTCTGAAATGCTCTGTGTTGCTAATGTTCATACACATTTGGACAAAGCAAGTATATGGTTTATATGGTTTTAATTTTAAAATCATTGAAGTGGTATCCTTGGTTCTTGCTGCTAGTGGAGTCTAGTATTGCTCTCCTCACTTGAGCAAATCTCCCACTGAGATCAACACAAATTCTGCCTAAGGAAAAGGTAAAAAAAAATTGGCTTATAGATGCCAAAAAGGAGCTGTGCTTCATGCAGCTTCTCTTGTTAACTTCAGCAGTTTGAAATCTCAAGTATTAGAGATCTTTTGAGCACTCCAGATTCAGAGAGAATACTCTGTATGAGCTCTAAGAATGTCTTTTGCTGGTGGGGAAAACACATGTATAAAGATGTTAAACGCTGGCTGTTCCACTGGAATGAGTGAAATCTTAAATTTTACACAGTTCTACCTTTTTCCACTGAGGGATTTTTATTTATTGTTATTCTGGTTAAAGTGGTACTTAATCCATCAGTAAGAATTCCATGATAAAATTGAGGCTGTGCCTTGGGTGACCTGTCAGAAACTGTATATCTTATTGCTAGGAATCTTTTGAGTCTTGGGATTTGATTTTTCTCCTGCACATATATGAGATGTCTTTGGCAAAGGTCACATAAGTTTTAACCCACAATATTAAGTCACAAATGAAATGGATTTAAGTGGTCTTGCCCTACTCCCCTGTGAGTGCTTGCTCACATCTCAAAACCACCGTATAATTTGTCACAATTCAACATGATTATCTGTCTTTGCTCAGGAGGACTATAATAGCTAAAGAGTAAGTTATATTGCAGGTAAGGATATAGGATTACTGGTAGAGCTGATTGAAAGAGCTTTTTAAACTCTGGTCTAAGCCTGACTCTAGCTTACTTGCTTTTATTTCCTTTTTTTTTTTTTAATCTTTTTTTTTTTTTTTTTGTTCTTTTGTCCTTCAGCTTTTTAGGTTTGTTTTTACATTTTTTCTTCACTGGTGGTTTTTTTGTTTTGTTTTGTTTTTGTTTTTTATTGTGCTTAAAAATACCCCAGATTGCACAAAAAATGCCAACCCAAAATAGGATAGGGAACAAAGGTTCAGCTGACAGTGTTGTAAATAGACCCAGCAATCCCTGATTCAGCTGTCCTCCCTGCTCAGCAGAGTTCTTCAGCATGTAGACAGTAAAGCATGTAAATGTTATTTTCTAAACACTGCATGTCCAAATGATCTAGATGGGATCATGGAACAGGACCTGGTTTGAAAAGCTGCTCTCCCAGCCGCTCCCCCTGCCCGCCCCACCGGGGGGCTTTGAGAAGCAGGGCATGTTCAAGTTGCCAATCAAGCTCTTATGTAAAGTCCTGCTAAAGTTCAGTGCACTTTTTAAAGTATTTCAGGGGTTGGTACATTTTAAAGAAACACTCCTTAGCATAATGAGCTGTGCATATCTTCTCCATGTTCATTAGCTGCATGCTAATGGCTATGTTTAAAATTCCTTCTTATCTTGTTTTCTGATTGATGGGAACTTGAACCAACCTCTAGACTTCCAGACCTTGCTCAGTTACTGTTGTTTTCATTGGTGGAATAAATCATTTGATGTGAAAAGTATTGTGCACTATTCTGATTCCTTGTTCAGGCCTATATTATATATTATTTATCAACATCTATTTTGATTTCTCTGGACATCTGATGAGGTTCTATATTGTATGACAGCCTCTATTATTTAACAGACTAGCAGGATTTTTTACCTTCTGCTGTTGCAACATAGGATAAAGGAATTGCATGTCACTCTTTTTATTTTTCTCTGCTTTTCTTCTTTGCTGTAGCTTCTTGGGTTAAAAGACGAACAAACAAACAAATCTCCGTGGACTTCAAAGAGATCAAATAAAAAAAAAAAAAGCAAATAATTTCTTAAAGCTAGGCTGTTTTGCTGTGTTTCTCTCCTGTTTTTCTTTTCTTCCTCCTTTTTTTTTTTAATTCTGAAAAGAAATAGCAGGCTGTAGGCACTGCCTGTGGCTTGCTAGCCTTGCTTCTTGTGTGGTCTGTGCAGACTTTATGATTTATTCAGCTAATGGGAAAGGAGCATGACCCCCAGTGGCCACAGAAAGAGAGCTGCATGTGGGTTTAATGCTTTCACCACAAAAATGTCTGCTATGACTAAGCTGTGTGGCTGAAGTCACTGTCTGAATGGTGCTAAAAAGGAACTTAGGCATTAAGTGTGCACTATTTACTATAGATTGGCTCTTGGGATTAGGCCAAGGGTTTCTTACTCAGTTTCAAAGAATAGCATGGAAGCTGCTAGGAAAATTAGAGCTGTGCAATTTATTTTTACCAGTCTCCCCAGTGAGTGACCCAGTGAAGGATTTGCCTCATAGCACTTTTTTTCATCAGTTACCAAAGAGCAATTCAAAATGTACTGGTTTGTTCGGGAGTTTTACGGAGCTTATTGTTTACATTTTCCCATCTCCTTCTTTTCTTCATGTTAACATGAATTTCTAACAATATTTTTCTTCATGTATTGCTTAGAACTGTAGAGGAAAACAGGTTTGGACAATATTTGAGCATCATTGCTTGAGACCAGTTACAGTACTATCTCTGATTAAAAGGATGAAACTGTGGGCTAAATTAGGAGTCTGCCCTTGTCTCTGCTCAAGGGAACTGCAGAACCACAAATTCCTTTGGGAAGAAACTGAAATCTTCTGTTTTATTATGGCAACACTGCCACTAAATTTACTTGATTTTGTTGTCTTTTGAGAGCAGGTTAAAATCCTCTATATCTGTTCTCCTACTGACAGCTAACTGTCTTCACGTGGGTGTATTAAAAAACAAACCCACCACCACTACCTGTGTTGAGAGAAAAAATTGTAAAGTGCTTTGTCATCTTTAAAAAGCATTTAGAAATTCTCCTTTCCCAGCATTAACACTCTTCTTCGTGCCATGTATGAAAACCAGTGGAGCATTAAAAATTAATCACAAACACTTTGCTAGTGGTTTTGTTTGTTTGTTTTCTGAAAAATGTTCTTTGTTATATGAAAATGGCGAGCACACCTCTTAACAACTAAATATTCAAGAGAATGAGGGAAAAAAATACAGAGCTAGGACCTGATATTCCAGATTCATTCTGTCCTTCCACAGTTTGATATTGGTCATTGGTCAGCTCCAGCAACAATAACTTCAGCATAGTGAAAGGCAAGATTTCTTGCTAGTATTGAGTGAAGTTATTGAAACATCTAGAGAAAGAAAATTTAAAAATATAAAGTATAAAATGTCTTATATTCTTTTAGTATCAAATATCTGACAGTGTAAAAGTGACCTTTTTTTGTCACTAAATTTTGGAAAATGGGAAAAATTAAAATTTAACAGATTTTATGTAAATAAAAATATTTTATGTGCATGTCTTCGCATTTTGTCTTGCAGTCTTGTAGATTTTTGATTTGTAACCAAACTTTTAAAATCTAGATAACATATTAAGATCTTAAGATATTAGATCTTAAATTGTATTTCTGCGCACAGGCATCAGTTTCTATAAATGCTAAGAATCCACAAAACAGAAGTCACTTAAGTGAAAGAGTACTGCAAGTGTTTTGCGGTTTTAAAATTCAGGCCATTTTTACTTATAAATATTATTGGGGAAAAAATGTCATACAGCATTTCTTTTTGGAGACAGTAAAGTGTGGGCATCACTTGAAGGATTATATACATAGGAAAATATGGTAAATTTTTTGGTGAAAAATACTTAAGAGAAAAAGGCTAGATATATTAATTTTTGCGTTTTTAAAAGCATATATTTTGGTTTTACACGTTGAAGCAATCTTTCCTGTGTATTGCAGTTCTTTTGTTGTAATGAATTTCAAAATTGTATCTTGTCAGATGAAACCCCTGAAAATAACTTGTTCAACTGAAACAGTTTTAAAAATCTTTTTTTCCCTTTAGACAAGAGCTGAAAGAAGTTATTCATAAAGTTCTGTTTCATAATCTGAAGGCACAGAGGTTTTAAATTTTTGCTTGACTCTGGTTGGAAGTTTATCCTTCCTGTCGAGTTTTCTGGGATGTCTGAAATTGGGTCAAATTCTCAAGGTGGAAGACTTCCTGCTGTGCTTAGTTTAGTCCTGATTCTTGCACAACCAGGAAGAAAAAATGTGAAGAAATGAGCAGTGATGCTGTTATCTAAGCACAGCAATTTGTGAAAATGGAGTGAGGGGGTTCTGCAGCAGAGGATTAGGCCTGGTTTTAACCTTATAAACGTTTGTGTTTCCTGCCTAGAGGAGGGCTCTGACTTCCTGCTGCCCTGTAACCCAAGAGTAGAACGATGTGGTGATTGCACCATGAGAGAATTTGAAAAGCCGTCACTCTGGGTTATACCGAGCATACTTGTGGGGCTGCTGTGCGTTGTGGAGAAGTTCCCCTCTGCAGGCTATGGGGGATGGTAAGGAGAACTGGACAAGAGCAGTGGGAATAATAATCCTAAAAGTCTCCTTACCTACAGCAAGCAAACTGGTGTGTGTGGTGTGCAGCACAGATGCCTTGTCAGCAAGAGGCAGGGGAGAGGGACAGCTGGACGTGTCTGGCGTGCAGGTGTTTCAGCTGGTATTCACACTGGCTACTGGCAAACAGATTTTTTTTCTCCTTTTTTTTTTCTTTAATTTCTTTTTCTGGTGGAGGAGGAAGAGACAGTGGGAGGTAAAGAAAGAAGAGAGATCACCCACAGTCATTTCCCAGAATGGAAGAGGAGAAAAGCAACACATCAGCTCAACCCCTGTTTACACATATAACTGGCTCAATTTTCCTTTGCAAGTATAAATCAAATGGTACAGACTTGGGATGTTTTTCTCTCTCCTGTGAAGACAGCCTCTTCTCTTTTTTTTTGACTTATGAGGATTGTGTTAGTACTCCAGGAGTTCTGCATTTCAAGTTGTAAACTTGACTCTGGACTTTTTTGACTGAAAGCAACAGTTTTCTCTTCAGTAGGTTTCTTTTTCCCTGGAAAGTCACATAGTGACTTGTGTCACTGAGAACTGCTTCAGTGACATAAAATGGTTACACATTCAGTAGCTTTAGACCATTCCTTAGGAGCATTTTTTCCTGAGGAAAATATTTTCCAGATTATCATGACTGCACCTGCCTTCTGTGACTGAAGCGTGAAGGGCATGGAGAAGTTATTTGAATTCTGAAATTCTTGACAGTGATTTCTGAAGTGATTGACAGCTGGTAAAACCTAGAGTAGCTCTTGGGATATTCTCACCTAAATCAAGCTAAAGACCAACTGAGAGAAGTTATCGGTGATCTGTGAGCTTCACTGTTCTGTGCAATTTAGGCTTTTGATAATGAGGTCCTAGTATAAATTACTGGGGTCTGTCTGTACTCACATAAATACTACAGTTAAAAGACATTTTTGTTTTGTTTTGTTTTGTTTTTTTGGTTTTTTTTTTTTTTTTTTTTTTGTTGGTTTGTTGGGTTTTTTTTCTTCCCCCTCATGTAAATGTAACAGTCAGGAATCAGGTTTTTCATCTATATTGGCTGCGTGCCATTTAGTCCTACATCTGTTCTCTGACAGTAGCTAGTTTCAGATGCCTTGAAGGGGAGTATATAGCAAGGTAAATTATTATTACTGTTGTTGTATTTGCTAAAGTACAGTATTACTACCAGATGCCGCTTGGGGGTTGTATCTCTCCTCATTTGGGATATGCATTATATACTTAAATCTTGTCAACCATTTTTCAGTTATGTCAAGGCTGTGTTGGAACCATCACTTAGAGTAGAGCAAATCATAATGTGCTTCCTCAGTTTGTTCCACTTTGGCTCCCATTCTATCAGCATCATTTCCCATTGAGCTTGGTCTTGGTCTTGAGTCAAAGGGCAGAGTTTTCCCATGATTCTCTGTTAGCTAGTCATAAGATCTGAATGATTTTGATCATTTCGTTTATGGGAACATTGACTTCCATGTCACTGAAAGCTAAGCTAAGATGCCTTTGCTTGCTGGAATTCCTGATACAGTATTAGAGTGGCTATTATGGTTAAGTTATTATAACAACAGCCAGGGCTCTAGCCTGTTTCTTCATCCTTGAGGCTTGCTTTCCTTCTCCATGGAGCTGCTCTATTAATATCATACAGTATTTTGTTGAACAAGTTTGCTGTAGCACAGATTATTATATGCATCTTCTTGGACCAAACTAGAATTAATAATATGTAACATATAAGTCAGTGATGTCATTGTTTTGGAGAATGCCCTCTAAACAATTGGGAGTTTTGCCCTTCACCAATCAATGTGCTGACATATTTATTCATGTGGACTTTATTGTCTATCCTATAATGTGGTATTCACACGTCCTCTGAACAGAGACTTAGCTTTCTCAGGATTTCTCCTGAGAGGGGCTGTGAGAGAAGCAGAGAAAAGAAAATCAAAACCATTTTTATCTCATTTGCTACTCTTGTGTTTGTGTCCATGTAGAATGTAGTATGGAGATTGTTTACCTAAGGTGATTGCGTGGTTGGATTCTAGTGATAGTTTTAGATTCATTGACCAATTAGATCTATATGTGTGTCCGGACTCTCAGGAGAGAGTCACGAGCTTTCTAGTTAAGTAGTTAGTGATAGATCCTGTTAATGTAATGAAGTTATAGTATAATACAGTATAATAAAATAATTAATTTACCTTCTAAAATCATTAAAGTCCTACACATCGTTCTTCCTGAGTTGGGGATTCCAACACCAATACTATAATTGCTTGGATTTATGTGGGTCTTCAGGAAACAAGTGATTTGAGTTTGATTTTTGATTCTCTCATAGAATATTCTTGAGAGTGTCACATTCTTTTCGATGTTTAATTTCTTCTCATTGGAACGTGTGTATGAATATTCCCTAAACAGACAAGTGATCTGTGCAGCCTAATTACTTCCCACTTCCCAAACAATTTCAGATCTTTAGATGAAAGTCACTGTGAAAGCTAGTCTATGGATTTTTCACATAATTTAGAATTAGTTATTCCAAATCTAGAATCAGTTTTCATTGGGAAATGCTAGATGCTGACCCTGACACTATAATTTCCTCACAGAATTTGCTGCTTCTTTTTTTTGCTTTGCCTTTTAAATATATTTTCTTTTTGTTGCCTTCATCTTCAGTTTTGTGCATAGACATTTATCCCCCATGGCAATTTGTCAGATGTACTCTATAGTCTCAGAACAGGATGATCACTTCATTTCTCCTATCTGTCCTTTTGAGACTATTCTGCAATACATAAGACTAAAACTCTGCAAGAAGTAGTTACAAACGTTCTTGTGTTCTGAGAATTCATCTTAAAGCTACTTAGCCTTTACTCTAAGAATACCTCAGTTGGGATGGAGTTTCAAAGCTCAGAACATGGTCTATGGCATGAATCTTCCTAATCAATACCCTCTTTCTTTGCCAGAAGGTACTCCTGTATCTTTCACTCCTGTCCAGGAGTTTATTCTCCCTTCCATCAGGTCTAGCAGGTCGTGTTGCTGCCTGAGTGTCAGCTCATCCAGCATCACTCATTTCTCAGTGGGGGAAGACAGGATTTTTCCATTGGAGCAGCTCACTGAACTGATTCAGCCAGGCACCTCGGGATCTTTGCTTCCAAGTGGAACTGGAGAGAGAGGGAGAGAGCATTCAGCTCACAGGCTGGGGGTAGGGGGAGCAGGATTTCCCCTTTTGGCAGCCACCTGCAGCTAGACCAGATTATGTATAATGTCAAGCCACATTCTTAAACAACTCACAGTGTTTCTGATCTAGTGAGACTGGAGTGTTTGATGTGCTTAGCGGAGATTTGACTTTTCAAATAGGTCTGGCAGCAAGTACTAAAAAGCAGGTGTCCTCCAGATTGGTGTATGTCTTACACAGCCAAGAGAAGGCTTCACAGAAGGACAGCTACTAGAAAAAAAACAATCATAAAACAAATAAGACACCATTAGTTTAAATGGGCAAAAGTCCACAAAGGAAAAGG
>NC_071573.1:106498459-106592091 GCF_024509145.1 Vidua macroura | reverse complement strand
GTGCCATGTCCAGTCCTTTCTTAAACACTTATAGGGATGGTGACTCCACAACCTCCCTGGGAAATCCATCCCAAGCAATTGACAACCTTTTCAATGAAGAAATTCTTCCTGAAACATACAAAACAGTAGAAATTAAGCCTCCTTGACATTAAACAGCAATTTTCTTTTTGAGACCACAGTTTTGAGATGGAAGATCTTGATGCCCAAATTGAGAGCTCAAGGTAAGTCATTAATGGAAAGACATCAACCAACTGTGAGTCTTACCCCACACAGAACTTGAAACCCAAACCCACCAGGCAGTCATGTAAACATGCCATGAGTCCACATGGAAATGATTCCTACCTTTCTGCTCTCATGTTGTAGACAAACTAGAACTCCTCTCTCCAACTGAAGAATGAAATCCTCTACTAAGTACATGATGATAATTAGGTGTTAAAAGTTTATATGACTTCAATGAAAGGAAGGGAAAATTCACAGAGGAGAAATCCATAATTTCTTAATGTGTGGACAACATGCCTCAAGAATTTTATTGGCCATGAATTGCTGAAAGATATATTTAAAAGGAGTACTGTTGAAGGAAGCATCTTCTATCTCTCTTCTATCTTCTATTCTCATCAAGGAACCTGCACTGGGAGCAGTTTTTAGGTACAGTTATGGAGATACATGAAGATGGAGATGCTTGGTCAGTCTCTATAAAAATTTCTCTTTCCTCCTGATCTGAGCCTAATGGTTCCTGCTGGTCCTGATGTATCTCACTCAGTCTCCAAAGCTGAATGATATGTGACAACACCATGAAGCACATAAATCATATTAATACCTTTTTTGACAGTGTCTGGAGTTATGACCCTTGTAACTATTTGAATTAGAACAATGTAGAACATGTTAGTCTAATGTTGTCTCTACTTGCTGGTGGCCATTGTGGAAAAAAATCATTACACTGTAAAAATGACATGCATTTATACCTGCTGTCTGTATGACTGTTAATGCAAATCTTGCCTCATTTTGTAGTATGTGTCATCTGTGGGTTGAATCATGGATTTTTGGGGCAGGGACTAGGAATCAGTGACTTATTGGTTTTGCAGGTTTTTCTTTGTCTCTGAGTCAAAATGTGACTCAAATGCTTCAAAATTATTGAAAATGCATTCCAGATAGAATTAATCTAATGTAATGCTGATGTCTGAAATGTAAAACTCTCTCTCTGAGCTACACTCCCTGGACTCCTTTTGTGGTCAATGGAGAGGAATGTGTATCTCGAGGCTGTGACTGATGTCACCAAAAGCAGAAGGTTCAAGTAGGTCAAATTAATCAAGCCTGAATGTGTCTGTTTCCTTCAAGGGCAGATGCAGATGCCTCCACTAGAGAAGTCTAAAGTAACCCCGAAGTGCTATTCCATCCTTCCACAGTTCAGAAGTACAAGCCATGCTCCAACTCACAGTCAGATTATTCTGAGTTCCACTAAAAACATCAGAGAGACCTGACTGAACCTCACCATCTCTCTCAGCACGTTGTCTCCCATAGCTGGCAAAAAGCAGATGCCCAGGGAAGACCCATAAAACCAGGGCAACATATTATATTTTCTTCAACTTCCCAGCCTCTAAACCATCTGTAGCTTCAGAACACCCTAAGCCAGACATGTTTCTGATGTGTTCAGTGATCTATGAATGTGTCCCATTTTTCTGATAACCAGTGTTTAGACTAAACCATACACAGTGACCTTCTGGAAGGAGGCTGTAATTTCAGTGCATTGGAAAGTCATTTAGGGTCTTTGGGATGTGACACTGCATGTTTTATCTGTTAAAAACTGGTTTTGCTTTCAGAATTCCTTTCGTCACTATTGCAATTGTTAAAGTGTTCCTCCGTTTTCTTCTTGAAATTCTGGCATTTATTCATAGCTGAAAAATAGAAGCACAGAATGGTTTGTGTTGAAAGAGATCTTGAAGATCATTTTGTTCCACCTTCCTGCCATGAGCAGGGACACCTTCCACTATCCCAGGTTGCTCTATGTTCCATGTAACCTAGCTTTGGGCACTTCCAGGGATCCAGGGGCAGCCACAGCTTCTCTGGGCAACCTGTGTTAGTGCCAATTGGGCTTTAAAACTCAGTAAAGGCTGGAAAGTTAAAGAATGATGAACAGCTAGGCCTGGTATGTGGAAATTTTTATGAGGATATTCTGAGGTAGAAGGGGAAGTAATAAACTAAGTAGGTGAAAGCTGAGTCACTCTGAGTGGGTGAAGGGCGGAGAACAAGATCTACCTAACCCCATTGCAGACCTTGGCAATAGAGTTAGAGACAATGAATTGATCATGAAATTGTCTAAAGAATAACTTCTAAGAGAAATATAAAAATAACTTTTGTGGAAGCTAGGGAAGATACAGAAAAGGAGAGAGATAAATATTTTTGCAAGTCAGGTTCAGAAAGACTGATGCTCATGATGCTCAGCGAAAAAACTCACTTTTTTTTGGTAATGGGTTCAGTTATGAAGAGAAAAAATACAGTGCAGTCAAATCATGATCAAGAGGAAAGAAATCACATAAAAAAGTAAAATGTTTGTGAAGGTATTTTAAAGGTAAAATAAAAAAAAAACATGAACAAAGGCTGGGTGATAATTTTGAGGCTTTTCCTTCTCTGTTTTTTTTTTTACCTCTTTATTTTTCCTGTTAAGATCCCATTTCCCACCTGTTCTGCAAGACTTTGTGCAAGACTTTGTGCCTCTTTCCTGTCCTTTCTGTGATCTAACTGAATTCTCTGCATCTTCTCTATCGCTGTTAATTTCCAAATCACTTGCTGCACCTTTCAAACACCAGACCTGTCAGTCACAGCCTGACTACCACATTTAAGAGCCATGAGCAAAACCTAACCCAAAAATTGATTTGAAACCCCCATTTTATACCAATATCTCTTGCACAGACTGGTTTGGAAAGCTTTGCTCCATCTGTTGTTCCTCTCTTATTTGCTCTGTTTGAATTTCATTATCTGTGGTTACCATACAAAAGTATTGAAATCCCCCATGAAAGCTTTTACTTAGGGATAATTCTGCCTTTAATAATTATTGAAAATTATTTTGTGTATTTTCAAGAATCCCATAGAATTTAATATGAAATTATATCCAAGTTACAGACAGTAACAGGATTTCTTTTTATCCATAAACCAAGAGAATAGTTTCTCTGTAAGAAATGTAAATTCTCTAGAATCCTACCAATTTTTGCAGCCTAATTTTAGTCTTTTTCAAATAGTTAGAGTGCTTTCACATAACATTAGACTAAGTGGCAGCAGATTTCCATTATTAATGACATACTGCGACAGTGAATAGCTACAAGCAATTATTGGGAGATTGACAATGGGCAATGAAAATAAATTAGCTAATTCAAGCTACACAGCAAATACTTTCACATAACCAGCAGCATCTTCAAAACCAGGGTAGATGATCTGCAAACAGTTCAAAATTCTCCACAAATACTGTTTACAGCAGACAATGTGTTGACAATCAGACAAGACTGAGATTAAATAGGGTCTGGCCCTATTTGTTATTTTTGTTTGCCAAACATTCCTTTTATAAAATACACTATATTTGGGTTTATTTTGTTGTTCACACATCTCACATGAGTATCACTTTTTAATTAGCAACACTAATGAGGGCATATGACTCAAAAATCATATTAAAATCTTTGCTGTTTAAACAGCCTAGATTTGCAAATATCTCAGCAAAACGACCATGTCATTTGATATCAAAACACCCTCATCACCTTCTCTAAACCTTTTTGTCCTGAAGGAGAATGTATTTCAGCATCATATATATGAAAAAACAAATAAAGCAATGTCTTCAGTAGGAAAAAAAAAGCCTCCAAAATCCCAACTCTACGTCTATGGAAATACTTTTTATTCTCATTTCTATTAGGTGAACTAATGATACAGCAACTGAGCTGGATCTATAATGGCTTACACTATTCCCACCTTACAGAACTTTCCAGTGGTCCATGCTGGCAGAGATTTGGTGTGGTCTGTTCCCAGGAAGGAAATAATACTTCCCATACGTAGGTATAGAGGAGCCCTTATAGAGTATTTTGATTTTATCCTATCTTAGGCCCACAAAAATAGACATAAAACTTCCTCACCACTCCTGTTGAAGAACTGTATTTAATGAAAATCAAACCACTAACACAAATTTTAGACTTGTCACATATTTCTGGTCTCAGAAGTGCTGTCTACTGCCAGTTGTGTAAGGAGAACAACATCACTCCTACAGAAAACAAGGAATGATGTTGATCTTGCTGCTCTAGGTTGAGACCAAACATACATTTGATATATGTAGCACTGTCAAAGTGGGGCGATTTATATTGCTGCAGTGCTTAAATGGTTTTTAACTTTTAAAAGTAACGGTAGTGACACTGCTTTCAGAGAACAGAATATTGACACTCTCTCTATATAATATATATATACACATATACAATGCAATTTCATCACTGAAATAGTGGTTAAGCATTGAAACAGGCTCCCCAGAGAAGTGCTGGAGTCAACGTTCTCAGAAGTGTTAGAAAAATGGATAGACATGGCACTTTGTCATATGTTTAATGAGCATGGTATTGGGTCTTGATGGACTTGAAGGTCTTTTCCAGCCTTAGTGATTCTGTGATTCTATATTGGTTGGACAGGGTGGTTGCTTTATCTCTATCTACAAACATTCCACTTTGCAACAGAATAAAGGAATTCATTCCGCTATGCCCTTTTTTCCAGAGATAAACCTGGGAGCCATTGACAAAAAATGGGTCAGGGCTTCGGAGTCCCTGGCCCTGACAATGCCAGCTGCAGAGAGAGCAGGACAAAAAAAGCATCAGGAATAAAGAGATGCAACCTGTAGTGTGGTGGTGGGCTCAGGAAAGCGTTTCAATGTTCTTCTGAGCTTTGCCTGCTCACTCTTAGATTTACATTTGAGCTGAAGGAGACACTTCATAATACATGGCAGTTCCAGGGATGCAGTGAGGAAGACAGTGAAGAAGACACTGTCAGTGTTTTGTCTGTTTAGTAGTTATCTTTAACACAGATATTTGAAAGATACTTCCAGGAAGCTCCTCCTCTTCCTCTTCATCCCCCTTGGCTTACACCTCCATGGTCCTCTGTTCCAGCACTAAGCAAGAAAATATTTGATCTTTAGCTCATTCATGGCTCTAGAAAGCAGGTCAGAGCACCATATTACAATCCTTCGGTTCTTTCAGTTTCTTGGTAAGACCTTGCTCTGGCATTGTTTCATCTCCTGCTTTTTGCATCTCTTGCTCATTTATTTTGCAAACTCCTGGAAGCAAGAACAGTTTCTTGTTGGCCGTGCACGGAGTGTGTGGACCACTGGAGGCTCTGAACTAGATAGTGACAGCGACAATAAAGACAAGAAGATAATTGACTGTTCAATTAACGTAACAGAACTGCCTTGAAATGGGGATTTTTAAACAAACACAGCTAAAAATGGACTTTATTTCAGTGTATTTAACAGCTGCTTCTTTAATTGCTTGGATTTAGGTTTTCATGAAAATGAAACATTTTTGCCAAATAATACAACAAAAGTTGACAAAAAATAGAAAAAGAGATGCTTTAATTTTTAAAATTAAAACACATGTTTCAGAAATCCAAATAAATTTAACAAAACTAGAAAAAAATCCTTTAATTTAAGAAATCAAAACAGATATTTCAGAAATCCATAAAGCATTAGTGCTTGAAATACATAATATGATGAAATAAAACAACATTCTAGACGAAATGCGTGTACTTTGACTTTCGTGATAGACAATCATAGAATCTTATGATGGTTTGGTTTAGAAGGGACCTCAAAGTTCATCTCATTCCAACCTCCTTGCTGAGGATACCTTCTACCACACGAGGCTGCTCAAAGTCCCAACCAATCTGGCCTTGAACACTTCAGTTAATGTGAAAGTCTTCAGAAATGCCTTTTTTAGACCCTGTTATCAGACTTTGTTTTCCCCCATTTACCTCAGTCAGGGTAAAGAATTCCTGAATTCAAAACCTCTGAGAAAATCTGCTCTCTGAGAATATCTTTCAAATGAAGAGCTGTTGAAGTTCATTGCCAGTATTTTATTGTGGTGTATGGTGTGTGATGGTTCCACCTCATGGCTGGGAGCTCTGGGCAGGATTGGAATGGATGATCCACAACACCTTGAGTCACCCTCACCACCAGGATTATCACAGCCCAGGCTGGTATTTAACATTCTTTCTGTAGCCATGAGCAATTTGCACAGAATCTTCAGTGATCCAGGTTCCAGTCCTCCCAGCTCAACAGGAATTCTGTGTCTGAAATAAAAAGGAATTAAGACTGGAGTCCAGTTTTTAGTGTGTAAAACAGAAACCATGGCCACACTTCAGCAAAGAACTTCTGCTTAAACACATGAGTAATTCTTTCTAAAAGATCACTGCTCTGCTCTACTCCAACATGAGCTTAAATGACAAAATTAGGGCCAAAAGCCATAATTTTTTTTTCTCTGTGTGGACCTGTAATTATTTTTCTCTATCTCACAGATGATAGATGTGCTTGATATAACAACAACAACAACAACAACAACAACAACAATAATAATAATAATAACAGAAATTAGTAATGCTGTGAAAGCCTCTTTGCTGTTTTTCCTTTAATGTGAAATGCATTAAAATCTTTTATAGATGGACTATATAAATCCTTACTAAGATATAATGTTTATTTCTGAAATGAAAATTCAATGTTATCGTACATGCCAAATATATAATAATTTATATTACTCTTCTTACACACATTGTGACCATGTTGAAAGCAGAGTTTCCAAGGCCCTGTCTTAATCTTCATTTTTCTTTTCAACAAGGAAGCAGATATTGGATGGAAAAAGCAATAATATAAACCCAAGCAACAATGTGAGTCAACACAAACTGATTATTTGCTCACATTTTCCTGAATCCTAATTGCTTTCAGTGTTCTCAAAACACCATTAGATGAAGAAATAACAACTTCCATCATACAGTAAAAGGCAATTACACCAACTTGGAAAAGATACCTTGGGAATCTTCATATCAAGCTTGATTTACCCTGATGTTCTGCAAACATGTGTACCAATCACAACAGTTTTGACTCAACTCCAACACAAAATAGAGTTCCCAGAAGTTCATTGGAGGTAAAGCTACATTTTCACAGTGGTCCCTTCTGGCCTTTAATCTATTAATCATGGTCTTCTTAGATTAAAGCACCAAAATTGCCTACACACCCCATCTTCTGATTTCCTCCCACTCATTTTTCTATAGCCTTTCTCGTTCTATAATTAAACTCCATGTCCCTTTCCAGCCCTAACATATGCACTGCATTCTTCCTGACTTATCTGAATGTGCTTGGGATATTGGAGAGCCTGGACATACCAGAAGAATATTTCTGAACAATATGAATTTCTAATTGTCACCTTCAGCACAAGAAATCGTATGCTTTATTACTGAATGTGCAAAGCCTGAAAAGCCAGTCCAGGCTTGTTCAGTAGAGTAATTCAAGTGGAGCCAGTGGGAAAAAAAACATCTGGGATCAGAAATCCCAAATAACTGGGAAAGTTGTTCCATGATTTTACTTGGAACAACCATGGCAGCAGTTACTATTGCTTCCAGAAGCAAAAAATGTTGCTTAAGAGATTTATTAACCCATGAATCCTGATACCTCCTTTTGCAGGAACAGCTATATAAGGAATTAAAAAGCTGGTTTTGCTCCACTGTGCTGGTTAGAGACAGACACCAGCTTTATGGGCATCATAACCTGCACTGATGATAATTTATATTTCTCTTCCAGAGGGGCAAAGAAGGAGGAGGATCTATAGGAATTACTGGTTCAACTACACCACTCTAAGTTATCTGTCAACAGAGTCCTTGTCTGCTTTGCCTGTATCAAAAAACCATCTCTATGAACACATCAAAAACATGTGTGGACATTGTCCTATTAAAATCAAGGGAACTTGCTGCAGACTGTGGCTGGAACTTGTTTGCATTCACACTGAACACACCAGGTAGAAATATAGACCAGACCAGATGCAAACCCAGGAACATTCTGTGGTGTCAAGATGCATCTCAGCCCTGGCACAACTCTTGTAAACAGGCTAAAAAGTTTGTTTGTGTCTGTTCTATTGAAGCCTCGCTGGATTTGATGCATCTCATTGCGTGTAATTGATTTGCCTACTGTGGCTTTGGAACAGTGTAGAAACCATGCTCTGACTGAATGTCTGACACTGGAACCTGAAGAAAACGGCCTAAAATTATTTTTCTCCCAAACAAAATTTCCAAATGGAACAAGAAAACATATTAGGAAAACATACAGCCAAAACAAGATTTTAAATGACTTTGGGAATGCATGATGTCCATAATTTCTTGTTATAAAATAATTTTGAAAAGGATAGCCTTCCTTCCTTCCTTCCTTCCTTCCTTCCTTCCTTCCTTCCTTCCTTCCTTCCTTCCTTCCTTCCTTCCTTCCTTCCTTCCTTCCTTCCTTCCTTCCTTCCTTCCTTCCTTCCTTCCTTCCTTCCTTCCTTCCTTCCTTCCTTCCTTCCTTCCTTCCTTCCTTCCTTCCTTCCTTCCTTCCTTCCTTCCTTCCTTCCTTCCTTCCTTCCTTCCTTCCTTCCTTCCTTCCTTCCTTCCTTCCTTCCTTCCTTCCTTCCTTCCTTCCTTCCTTCCTTCCTTCCTTCCTTCCTTCCTTCCTTCCTTCCTTCCTTCCTTCCTTCCTTCCTTCCTTCCTTCCTTCCTTCCTTCCTTCCTTCCTTCCTTCCTTCCTTCCTTCCTTCCTTCCTTCCTTCCTTCCTTCCTTCCTTCCTTCCTTCCTTCCTTCCTTCCTTCCTTCCTTCCTTCCTTCCTTCCTTCCTTCCTTCCTTCCTTCCTTCCTTCCTTCCTTCCTTCCTTCCTTCCTTCCTTCCTTCCTTCCTTCCTTCCTTCCTTCCTTCCTTCCTTCCTTCCTTCCTTCCTTCCTTCCTTCCTTCCTTCCTTCCTTCCTTCCTTCCTTCCTTCCTTCCTTCCTTCCTTCCTTCCTTCCTTCCTTCCTTCCTTCCTTCCTTCCTTCCTTCCTTCCTTCCTTCCTTCCTTCCTTCCTTCCTTCCTTCCTTCCTTCCTTCCTTCCTTCCTTCCTTCCTTCCTTCCTTCCTTCCCTCCTTCCCTCCTTCCCTCCTTCCCTCCTTCCCTCCTTCCCTCCTTCCCTCCTTCCCTCCTTCCCTCCTGTTGTTATTCAGTTTCTAAACTGTGAGCTGAAGTATGATTTTCAGCAGTAATCAGTTGGTGTTATCTGGCTGTGCTGGAATGATTATTTGCAGCCCAGTGAAAACAACATGGAAAATCAAGAATTTTCAATTGTACAGTAAAATGACTGCAATTGAAGAGCAATGTTTTCAGTATGTTTTCAGTAGTTTAAAGACAATGGGCTATAACTTACTGACCCCATCAGCAACGTGCTCAGCCGAAACAAATGCTTAACTTTATTTCTCAAATTACAAAAAAAAAAAAAAACAAAAAAAAACCAAAAAAAAACAAACAAACAAACAAAAAAAACATGGAAGTGCATTTAGCAAGAGACACTGGCATTCATATTAATGAAGACAAGGATATAATTTTGGTTTGTATGTTTTAGGGGCAAGGGACGTCGGCCATGCATTAAATGATAGTCAAATGAATGTATTATTTGTCATAAAAAGATACAAAATTGTTATTTCTAGCAATGCTCTTGTATATATTTCTATTTCCTAAATGCAACAAATCTGTGACAACGATAAAGTGACTTTTCCTCTCTGTAAGTATATATCACATATCTCTACATCATACAGGTATATAATTCACTTTCATGTACATATTGAAAGAGAGAAATTTTACAGTAATTTGCACAGCTATTTCATATCTTGGCTCTAGATGAATCCACATAATAATTGATCCACCTCTCATTAACATTAGCTGAAACTCTGGTCTGCTATTTTGAAATTTTGAAGTACACAAGCACACTTCTTCTGTACTTGCCGTTCCTCACCACACCAGCAGGAAATGCTGAAGTGTTCTCAGCAGTCCCACCTGCCTGCACAGATCCAAGTGCATGACCAAGACTTTGCACCCACACTCGCATCCCCCAAATTCCTATATTGGTTGTTGTGCATCCAAAAGAGCATAGGAAGAGAATGTATTTCCCCCAGCTGGAAATATGAGCATTTGGTTTCATTATAACTGCATCACTAACCCTAAATTTGCAACCCTTAAAGATTAGCTTAAACAGAAGACCAATTTGGTTTATAGTGATGAGCACTGATTTTTTTGCCCTGCAGCGCATGGCCTGGCTATTAACAGAGGAAAAAATATTATTCCTTATAGCTAGGAGGTTCTGTACATAAAAAGAAGCTATATATCATTGAATCATAGAATAGTTTGCGTTGGAAGGGAGCCTTAAAGGCCTCCCAGTCCAACCCTCCTGCAATGAACAGGAACCTCTCCAACTACACCAGGTTGCTCAGAAACCTGTCCAACCTGATGTTGAATATTTCCAGAGATGGGACATCCACCACCTCTGGGCAACCTGTGCCAGAGTTTCAGCACCCTCACCATGAAAAAAGGCATCCTTACCTCTAGTCTGAATCCACATAAAGATGTGTGTGTATTTTTATTTATAAATTTTAGATGCATACATGGAATCTTATCACCAGCTTATTACCTGCTGCCCTGCAGGATGGGTTTCTAAAATGAAAAGTTACTTTTCTTTATTGTCTTCAAAGAACCCCCTGAGCTAGGTTAGTTGTTTGTAGTAACCCAGGGGAGGAAGAAAGCCTGTTTAGTATCCCTCTTCTTTCTTGCAGGCAGAGGCAGGCTGCGATGTGGCCGCCCCCCCTCCCCTCTCCCTCCCCCGGCTGCGGGGTGAGTCCCCCCTGAGCCCCGCCGGCAGGAGCTGTCCATTCAGCACCCGCCCGCCAAAAACAACAAAAGCAGGGAAATATTAATTAATTAAAAGAGGGGGGGGAGAGCTAAAAAAAAAAAAAAAAAAAAAAGCCAATCTGCTCAATCCTCTGCCTGCAGGCAGACTCTAACGGAAACCACATATGCTTTGCCTCTCCCTATAAGAAATCTTCATTGGGGCATTAAAATACTTAAAAGGATTAGTCGTTAAATACTTGTACATTTGGTTTAATTCACTAGAAACGCTATGTCACAGGGTTACATCAGAAAGCTAGAGAGTTTTAATCTCACTTGCAGTATTTACCTAGATGTTTTATTCCTTCTGCTGCTTGTTACAGGGATAATATTAATATCCTACTTGTCCAGAGGGATGAAGTTAAAAAAAAAAAAATAAGAGAGCTGGCTGCTGTCTGATGGTATAAAAATATCAAAGAGACTTTTAAGGTAAAACAAAACAAAACAGCATGAATTGGAGTGTGGTATTCCTTCCCACCGCCTGTTGCTTATTCCTAATTGAGATGATGGAAGGTAAGGAGCTGCTGCTTTTGGAGAACAGAATAATTTAGATTGTACAGGTCTTGGGACATGGAAGATGGTGACTTTGTTTAAAGCAATTTCCTTTTTCTTAAGCCTCAGTTTCTCCCTGCGACAGGTGTGCACCCCCTTTGTCCCTCCTCTTGCAGTGTTGTAGCTAAAAATTTTGGTAAAAGGGCCCAGAAGAATTTGTCTTCAAATAAGTAAAGACACAGGGGCTATCAATCTAAGGAAGGCAGGCACAGAAATGCCTTCCCTTAAGCTTCCCAATGGGGAGGGCAGCAGATCTGTGGGAGGACATTCTTGTGTGAGACTTGTCTGTTTTTCTGATGAGTGGCAGAGAATGGATTGTTAAGAGCTTAAAACTTTGCTCAAGTTGTAGAGGATCCTGCATGGACATTCCTTTCACAGCCTTCCTATGTAGCTATATCCAGTCAAATAGACTTCAAGGAATGAGGTTTCACTGAAATTGTTTGCTTTCCAAGTCAACAGTTACTTTAGTCATATTCAAGGCTGTTTAGATGAAACAAACAAAACAGAAAAAAAAAGAGTTAAGGGTGAAATTCTGGTTCCATTTAAGTGAATGAGTGTACTGCTATAAATTTCTATTAACTTCAAATGGAATAAAACCAGTGGAGTGGTTTTCATTTTCATTCAGCATTTCCAAGAAAGAAGCCTTGGATTTCTCACAAAAAGGGAAGAAAGAATTGAGACAAGTTCCATCACAAAGTTCTCTGTTTGCTTTGCAGTGTCTGAACAGCAGAACTACCCATAGCCAACCATTTTCACTGCATCCATGGATTTATCACCATTAGCATTAGCCCCACTGGAAGATCTGCTGTGACTTGAACAAGGTACAACCTAATCTCATGGTATTTCCTCTTAGCCACCAACCTGAGTCAGGCAATCTCCAGAAACTGCAACACAAAGAGTCCTGTTAAAAAAAAAAATCATAAAAATTGTGTAATTCGCTGTGTGTAGAGATACAGTTCTATGACTACCAAATCATTCTCCTTTCAAATTCTGGAAGAGAAGCATTCCTGGGAGTTGGCCAGAAGTATTTCTGTATTCCTGTATATCATCTGTGTGAATGATATAAGGAGCATAAGGAATACCATTCACTACATAGTGACTCAGAAGACAAATCTTCGACTCCTATAATCTAATATAAATATTTATTTATTTATTTGTTGAACCTGTCCCTCTGCTCTAGAGTGTTTTTTACCTTCTAGACACCTCAGCCTAATTTAATTTTTGGGGGTGTCTGAATATCATCCTGCCCTTGACATAAAGAGTACTTTTTGTGTGAGTCTTTGTGCCTTGTTGTGCTTTTTTTCCCGCTCAAAAGCAGAGAATGGTTTCTTGTATTCAAAGCATAAATGCAGCAGCCCCTGAGACTGCTTGGATGAGGACTAGATAAGAGAGTTACATTAGGGCAGAAATTCGGGTCACATCATATCAAACTGGAAGCATGAGGCCAAAGATAGGCTTGGCGAACAATATTTATACACAGTCATTTAAAATGTGAAAACTTCTGCCTTTTAAGAAACCTCCTTTCAGTCTCAAGACCGTGCAGGTATTTTCAATAGGGCTGTGCCACTATTTGCTAAAATGCAATGCATTTGCATCTTCTTTGCATTATTTATTGTTATCCTGCAGGCTGGATTGTCAGACTAAGCATGATTTATGTCACTGAATTTTATCAGCTTCTGCTAGATGATATTTTCAAGTGGTGCCCCTGGACCTTAGGAAGAGAAATGTCAGTGCAAGTCTTTTTCTCCTGTTACACAGCAGAGGTGGGTGCTGCTTGTTGTCAGTGGTGAAGAAAGATGTCTTTCCTTCAGTAGCAGCTCCTGGTCCCGTGACCTTACCACATCCGTAGCAAACAGACTCTTCAATGCCTTCAAAGTATTTGGAAACATGCCACAGGAACATTTTATAAGTTTATCCTTGACAGATCAAGGGGAGAATTTTACAGTCCACTGTAATGTGTGTTGGAATATGTGACACAGGAGGCACTGCCTGTGATTAGGGGACAGGGGATGATTGGGGTGTGAGCTGGTAAATGTTTTGGAGTGTACATGGAATATCACTCCTTGAATCTTCTATTGATTTTCTGAGTCACCTTGGAAAAATCACCCACCAAATTATTGCTCTGCTCCTCATGCGTGTGTGGTATATCTGTTTCTTTTATTTTTATGTTTTACCTATTTGCAATGCTGGCTCTTCAGGGTGAACACTGAGTCTTGCCGAGTGACTGCACATTGTTTGAAGGAATGGGAGCCTTGATTTGAGCTTAAGGTCACACTCAAAACAGAAAAATACAAGTTTTGCATCTTTTTTTTTGGAAAAAATGCAACATACAGGATGAAACTTAAATCGTGAGGACCTGCCTAAAGACTTGCTCCACTTTAACTTTTTCTGAGAGACTTGATGTGCCACTGCCTGCCTGTAGGTCTGTGTAAAGATGAAGAATATGACACTGTGACTGGCCATTCCATGGCTTGAAAAGGTGAAATAAGAAGACCAATAGACTTTAGACTAAAGTTTAGACTTTATTGGCTGATCTGCACTGGTAGATGAAATTCTGCCCAGTAGGTGTGGTTATTTAAACTGAATGTGAAGTAGGAAGGGGACAATATAAGGTTTGCCCACAAAACTGTGGGATGACACACCAGGGTGAGAAGGATGAAGTGCTAGAGAGGGCCCTCACCTTGTTGCTCTGGGACATGCTGGCTGCACTGAAGCACAAAAATCTTAGAGATCTGAGCCAGGTAACAGGAGCCAACAGGGAAACACCAGGAAAATACCTCAAAGGAATGAGGGGGTGTTCCTTTAGGGAGGTGACACAGTTGACAGAGCAGCTGAGGGAACAAGAACTCAGTTTTATTTCTCACAGCCACCAGGAGAGCAAATGCTCTGAGGATAAATGGGAGGAATGAGTGTTTAAATGCCACATGGTCTGTGGAGTTGCAATTTTTTCCATAAGTGGATCATCTAGGACATTTCTCTTAAATAACAGCACTCTAACCCAGGGTGCCAGATATACCATTGGTGTAAATCAGCACAACTCTCAAAGGACATGTGTTGATTTTACACCCACTGGACATGTGGCTCAGCCAGTCTGTGATTTTTAGCACTTAGTTTTCTTCATGAACAGAAAATAAAATTACCATTTGCCAGTGATAAGGATATCTTTAATCAGGAACTAGGACCTACTGTACTTCTAAGTGCCAAAAAGACAGTCCTTAATTTAGAAACATCTTGGTGTAACATAGGACTCCATGAATGCAGGAAACGGATGGAATAAAACAAAGTGATAATGAAAGAATGTTGAAGTGTTCAATTTTATGTGGACATGACTTATTTAGGGACTTAACAGTGAATTAAGAGAATTCTTTTGCTTTCTTAAATGTATATTCAATGCAAACATTTTTGTGGGGTCAAATTCTGGTCTCAGTTCCATCTGTAAGAATAAAGAGCAGGTCAATGGAGTGATGATATCACAAAGCTGAGATGTGCATCCTGACAATTATTCTTGAATAGATGTAGAATAGGAGAGTTATTAGTTTGATATCTCAGTTTTAAATTATTTCTAAGAATGTCCTGTGGAAGAAAAATGAATTTGAAAAGGTATTATAAAGAAAAATCCATTTACATCTTTTGTGCAGAAAGAACCTGTTGAATGACATTTAAAAGAGGATTAAAGTTGATTTCTTACAAGCAGTAGAATAATCAGGTTTCTAAGCTAAAGTGGAATTAAGGTCCTCCAATTCATCTGCAAAGCTGACTGAAGTTGAATCATCGTTCGGTAATTTACATGTCATTTACAGGGGCATTCATTGTGCTTTTAGTACTGTAAATATGATCTGAACAGCTTTTGATCTTTTGCAGCATTTGCAGGAACATATTATTGTTTCTGAGAAAAAAAGGAAGACTTTTATAAAAAAAAAATCCTCAACGCTTTTTTTACAATGTCAAAACAAATGTGTCAACCAAATGGCAATATCTGCGCTAGTTTCATTTATCTGCACACGGCAGTTGTGAGGTTTAATGATTGTTTGTCACAAAAATACATTTTAAGAGGAGCAAGCAGATTGCTGAGTAGCAAACATGTTTTATGGAATATGTAACATTGTAAACACATTTTTGTTTCAATAGGGTTTACAGAGGTTTGCAAAATGAATGTGTACATATAAAATGAGAAGTAGACAAAGCTTGTATTTTCCTACCTAAGAATTTTGCTTTCATTTGTTTTTGACAGGAAGATTCATTTGCTACCATTAAAATTCACACCTTCATACTTTTTTATACTCTTTTCTCACCTTTTGAACGGGACTATTTCTTCTGACATATATTTGACCACAGGTCCCACAGCAAGAGACCTCTCCCACATTTCCCACAACTGCCAACCTTGTTTATCTTGTCAATTGTCTCTTGAAGGATCAGATCTTTAGCTGTGCCAAAGCCCAGGGAAGTCAGTGAAAAGATTCCCAAAGGCTTCGAATCAGTCTCTGGCAGCAAAGCACCACTAACATCAATGGAATTATACCAATTTACTCCAGCTGAGGATTTGAGCTGGTGTTTAATACTGCACTCATCACCATTCTGACTGGGATTCATCCCAAACATTTCTTGGAGGCACAAAGACAGAGGCGTTCTCAAACCAGGGTTTTGGCTGGGGGTAGGTATAAGAAGGTGGTTATCATTTAGAAAGATAGTGGTCCAGTTAAATATTTTATTGAATAAACTATTGGGAAACTTTGGATATGCTTGTGGGATGATGATGTAGAACAAATCTCTATCTGAACAGCATTGTTGTTGTGGATTATGGAGGAAATAGTAGTAATATTTATCATAAGTTATTGACAACGGACATTCTGAGAACAGCCAAATTAATATCTAGACACATCTCTAAATTTTATTTTTTTGTCCATCAAATTATTTGATTCCTCTTTCTGACCAAGGCTGATATGGTAACTACACAAAAAAGACAGGAGTTGGCTGTCAATCAGATAACATGGATAGCTTTACTAATATGATTATTATGACTCAATCTCACAACACAAAAGCCAATTAAAATAATGGAATCCAATATTAAATAGCTTTAATATATATATATGAAGCCTTTTGACTCTGCTCTCTCAGGCATCAATTTTAAGTCCTGCTGAATTACCTTTTGGACTTTCTGCATGTTTTCATTGGTGGTAGAGAGTCCAGTGAGAATGTTGTATCAATTCCTTTATTTAGGGAGCTGAAATTGGGCAGGTTGAATCCCAAAAATACTGATTTTATTTTCTATTAAAAGATGCTCACATTTATAGTCTTAGGAGATATGCTGCCTCATATTGGCAGTTTCCTTTACATTAAAAGAAAGATGGTCAGTGGATTTTGAGTTTTAAGCCCAACTAAGCCTCAGGTCATATTCATTAACAAAGATTCATAAAATGAAAGCAAAGCAGTCCTAATTAAATTTAAAATATTAGATAACAATCTGTCCATTATATGAAGAGGAAAAACCTTAAAGTTTTGGAGTGATCTAAAAGACATAGAGGTCAAAATCTCCTTGACATTTCTAGGTTCAAAAGATTGTGAAATACTACTAGCTTTGAAACCAAGATCTCATAGCTGCCTTTAAATACCCTTGCTCCAGATTAATGAATCACAACACATCTGAAATTCATGTCAATGTGCACTGATGTTCACACTCATATCTGACATATAACTGCCTAGGACAGGTCTAGGAAGCTCAATTTCTTTCTCCACTTCATGATGTCTACCATTCCCTTCCATCTGCCTGAGTATTTGCACGATTTATTATCAGCTTGAATACATTAACTATCAGGTTTAGAAGTGTAAAGCTCCTCAGTTTCCTAAATGACTTCTTGCATTTCTTCTCAGAACTTTATCGTCTAGATATTTTTGTTGTGTGTTTTCTGGAAAAAACCCAACCAAAACATCAACAAAAACCACCCTCAGCAAAACCTGAGTATATTTGAGTTCATTATTTTAGAGATGCCTATTCCTAAAGTGTCTGTGTGTCTCTCCCCTGTGTACTTTGGTTTCATGTCCTCCATCAACTTAGAGGTAAAATACAGCATGAATAGGATGGCTGTGATATCAATTTTACAGTATTCATAATAAATAGTAAGCACTCTTTCACCTCTCTGTTATGATGTATGCACAACATCATCATCTTTTCCCATCCAGCCACTCATACTTCAGCCAGGAATTCTACAATGTTCAGTTTGAGTTCCCTCACATGGACAACTCAGAGCTGAGCAACCTTTCCTTCCTTCCACAAACCTGTCAAAAGCAGCAGGAATTTATTTCAGGGATGCCCTGGCTGACCTGTTTTGTTACTGTCACTTATTTCACATCCAAAATGTCTTCTCCCTGTTTCTATCATATCTTACCTCTATGTCTTTCAAAACACTCTTAGATCTTGTTTTTGGAAGGCAACAGTCTCATTGCATTGCTTGCTCTTTATTGAATGAGCTTTTTTTCTGTTATCAGGTTCTGGTAGTCCTGTCTCACCAACTTGGAACCACCCTGCAGATGCCCACAAGCACTGGGTACACCTCTAAGTCATGCTATGTCTATAATAAAGGAAGGAGTTTTCCCTTCCCCAGAGCTGAAGGAATTAGAAAGGACAAGTGCTTAACAGAGAAGCAGAGCTGTGAGACAGGAACATCCTCAGCTACCATCAGGTATCCTGTGTGGCTGGTGTCTGACAGGAGAGCAGAGTGTAGGATGTCTCGAGGCACAGACAACCCATGTACCTGACATATGGATGTCAGGCAAGAAGAAGTGAAGCAGCCAGTTGGATTTAATCCGTTGGAGTTAAGAAATGAAACCAGACATGGGCACTGTTGTGTTTTCTCCCATACAGGTATTGCTTCAGATTACAAAGAAAACTACCCTCCCCCTGCCCCCCTTTTTCTGCCCTCTTGGAGTGGACACACGCATCTGACCTAGGACCTTCTTCATTGCATAGCTGAAGCTTCAAATTCAGATGAAGATATAGGTGTGGGACATCTTTGGAGATGTGGGAAAACATGAGTTCATGGGATTTTTTTTTTTTTTGTTTGTATGTTGTGTGTGCACTTAAGTGTGTAAAATGCTCTAAAAACAGACAAATATCTTACTTCCCATGCTGGGGGCACATTCCATGTTTAGGAATATATTCCAACCCAAACTATTCTGTGATTCTGTGATATTGATGCTTCTGAGAGAAAAGTGGCCACACATAATAAGGAAAAGGTTTAATTTATGGTCCCCATTTTTATTTTTTTGTTTCTCCAGTTTCTCTACCATGTTGGAGAAGCTAGTATTTTAGTGAAAATAAATTATCAGAGGATTTAGATATCTAGTGGTTCATCTCAAGCCCATGGGCAGCTCATCTGTAACTCTTGGTTGCCCCAAGAAAAACGTACACTGCTCATCTGTTTCAATGAATATTGATATGCAATTCATATCCCTTCAGCATTTCTTCAGATCCTCAGCCCTCAAGCAAATCCCCCAAAGGAAATGATTTGTTTGGTCAGATTCCCACAGGCTTGATCTTTAGTGATGCTTGACAACTCTTGTGCCAAAAAGCTGAATGTTTTTTGGTTTATTATCTGTCAACTGTGTTTAGCTGTAAGTGACAGACAGAAATTGTCTCGGACACCATCAGGGCCACTCTTGGCTATGTCTCCTTGGCTGAACTCTTTTCAGCAATTTACTAGAAGGTATTTTTAATAGTTAAAGGAACTGGAAATGCCTCCACCTGTCTTGTTCCATGCAACCATTGAGCTTTGCACCATTTTTTTTCACCATGAATGGCTCTTTTCTACTTCTCATACACTCTGAGCATCTGTTTAGGCTTGGATGGGTTGGCCGCTGAAGATTCCTGCCTCAGCAATAACTTCAGAGACATCCCATGTGCTTGCCTAGACAAAATAAAGCATCCAACTCTCAAACAGCTCTGCTTAGAGGGGGTGAATCTCATCCTAAGTTGGAAATGTTATATTTTGGAAGCTGCAAATGCAAAACTTTCCCCCACTTCGTCTGCTCCTAATTGTTCTTTTCACTGCTTGCTGGTGCTTCATGTTCCTCCTTGTTGCAGATGACTGCCAACTGCTTTTCATTTACCAAAGAAATGGATTATGGCACCATTTCAATGGACTGATTTAATAGTCTATTTCAAGAGAAATTCTCCTCGAGATTTTGGCTTTGATTCATTGATTTGGGGAAATTGCCTTGTTGGTAAATACATTTTTAATAAAGCATCTAAAGACCTTTAGAAAGAGTTGCCTGAACTGATTGTTTCTCTCATTTGTGATATTACTCAGTCCATTAAGCACTCAAAAAACTTTTTAGTTTTATAGCAGCCCAAGCTCTCTTCTGCCTTGCTCTGGGTTAGCAGAACTAGCACAGCTGAACAATTGCACTACCAATGAAACAGCTGATGCCGTGGTTAAATGGAAGCACCTGGATTTAGGAAACCAGGGTTCAATTTTATCTTTGGAATGGACATTCCCATCCTTAGTGTCTCTATAAAATTTCAAAAACCAGTGTCCTTTGATTTCATAAAGAATTGTCTCAGTTCAGTCCAACTCATAGAGATCACCAGTAAGGACACAAGTCCTTCATTCTTGCTGATATCCTTGGAGACCTGTCCCAGGAATGTAAAACTAGGAAAATTTTTCTTGAAATATCTTTTACTTTGTCTGTAGAATGTGGTGCAGCCACTTGGTAATTCTGGTCTTTTTTTCTGTCTATTCCAATAAACTGAAAATCTTCACCTCTTGAAATCAGAGAAAAAAAAAACTTCCTTGGAAAATATTTTGCAATTTAGGATGTGGAAAGTGGAAAAGACCAAAAATATTGTGTTTAGGTGTCAGTCATACTATGGTGGCCTCCAGGCTTATACATCCCTTAGCAGACAAGACCTCTTTCTTATCCTTTTGTTGGAACTATTATTTAAGAATCATGCAGATTGTTTCAGTTTTCACCAACAGGGCTGTGAAAACAATTTTTTTTCCATTTTGGAAGTTGTGATCATAGAATACACATTCAAAGAAATGTATTTACAGGAATATAAATAGGAATATAAATACGTAGGCTGAATAATAACAAATCCTATGTTTACTACTTTCTTAAAAAAATAAAATTAAAAACCCCTTCTATCTGGATTATTTTGAAGCTTAACAATTGCTTAGGTCAGAATTGAAAGGTTTAATTCTATGTTTAATTCACTGCTAGGCATGTTTTTTTTGTTGGAAGAACTTCTGTATAAGAAAAATTTCTGAGAGTAAGAGCAGAATTCACACTTTGTTAATATCTGAGGGACACTTATTTTCCCTGATGAGTCCTGTCTTGTAATTGTGATTTTCTTGACTGCAATTCCCAAGTGGAAAAAACACATATATATGCACATATAACTTCACAATACATTTTTGGACAGCTAAATGGGAAAGACTGATTTTATATAACTTTTTACATGTTATTCCAAGTAGCACAAGATATTGTTCTCTGAAGACTAAAGGCAATTTGTAGCAATCTTCATCCCTTACTTTGGTAAGTCACCAGTTTCATATATTTTATGTTAACTCAAAGGAAGTTGATGTTACAGAAAACCCAGAACAATCTCCTGGGTCACAGCATAACTGGTGAAAGCTGCAGCAAATCTGTTCTTTTTCCTCCCCAATATCATGGCAGGCTGCAGGCATAAGCAGAGCAAACAAAATCCTAAGGGAGCAGATGCCAAACCTGTCTCACTTTCTACTCTGCCTGTGATTGTGACCAGGAATTGAACAAACCCAGCCCTAATGACAATGGAATATTTCTAAACAGGCCACAATTACATGCCAAAATTCAAAATAAATCCTCATGGTTAAATACTTCGTTAAACTATTGGCCACATTTTAGCAGCAATTAATCAAAGTCCTTAATCTTCAGTGCTATTCACCAGATAAGATGACAAATAGAATCCTTCTGGACTTGAAAAATGAGATTATCAAAGTAAATATCATGCTTATGTACTTGACAGTGTCAGGACCTAAGCTCTAATGGGAACAAAATGGTTTGCACAGGTGTAGCTGGAGGAAGAATTTGGCTTTGGGTTGTCATTCTCAAAAGGAAGAATTTTTTTTTACAACAATTTACCTTCCTCAATCAGAATTAGGCTAGATTATTTCCTCAATATAGAGAAGATCAAAGACAAAAACTCTTTTTCCATGACAAAGATTCAGAGTTATGAGCTTTGAAGAGGTGCAAGACCAACCACATCAATGGAAACAGGAGAGAAAATGTGCAGCACCAACCAAATTTGTGCAATAATTAATCACAAAACACTGTATTCAAACTGAACTATGGCACTGCAGTACTGGGTGAATTTTACCCTCAGAACCCTGCTTTGCACAAGGTACTGTGAGGCTTAATTAATGAGCCTTTGTATTGTGGTTGGAGATCCTTAGATAAAAGCAGTGGATACACAAGTGGAAAAACCAAACAAATGAACAGAAAGGGAACAGGAAAATAAAAAATCTCTACACGAGCTTGCCAGAATTAAGATGCCATTATTTCAGCTGTGATTAAAGGATACAAGCCTTAAGAAACTGAAACAGTGAGTTTCCTCTGTGGCAGAACACTGTGGGTTTGTGACATAAAATAGGGTTGTTGAGTTGATTAACAACGGTGTCCTTTAAAAAAAAAAAAAAAAGCAGCAGCTTCCTATTCACATTCAGTTTAAATAATTAAAATGGTATTTACAAATGCTGCTAAGATCTTTTGTTATTTCGTTTGGCATGTGTTGCTTTTTTTTTTTTTTTTTTTTTTTTTTTTTTTTTTTTTTTTTTGTGGGGCTAATAAGTAAATTGAAAACATACATTATTCTTCACCATTCTCCATTCTCCACTCACTTTCCTCCCACTGGCAACCAATCTACCAGAATTTTCTTCCATTCCCATTAATTGGTCCTCAGAGAATCTCCCTCGCATACCTTTGCAGTGACAGTCAGGGAACATTTCTTAGTAATACTGAGTCAGAAGCCCTGTGATAGCTCACAAGTCACATATTGAACTGGAGCTGTACTACTCCCTTCCATTATGTTTAATGCATGAGGCTTCTGAAATGGCATGGCTCAGGTGATGGATCATACTTTTCCTTCCAGAGTATCATGACTTTCTCTGGTTATTTCTTCAAGATTTTTTTTATTATTATTATTCCTAATGCAGTGATTGCCTGGCATACCATATCAAGCACAGTGGCACGGCAAGGTGGATAACCTCATGTTTATCGAGGCTGCAAAATCCCAGTGTCTGAAGCTCTACGGGGAAAATATAATAAATAAATAAATAAAATAGTCCTGTCTCCCAGACTCTCCTATTTTTAACATCTTTGAAAATTTTGGGCTGGGAAGTTTCAGTACATTATGGAATCCACAGGGTCTTGCAAAGTTTAAGCAATCCATGACATTTTTTATTTTAAATGCGTGTTGCTCAGCAGTGCTGCAAGGTCCCAGGTGAAATCAGGTGTCTGCCGTGCAGAAACATACAAAATAAAAAATCTTCACTACCCCAAAGACTTCACAATCAAAAATGATAAGAGAAGCAATTATTCTCACTTTTCAGAGGAGGAATTAACATGCAGAATGATGAAGTGTTATTTAGAGACAACCTTCTATATATGTCCAATTTATTTGCTCTTTGTGTTTAGTAAACTAGGTACTGAATTCAGTGGGGTGGTTCATACTGGTGCAAGCTTCCTGCAGCTGCTATCAAAACACAGACCTTAGAAACCAAGGGTGAAATTTATTATCTGTAACTGTAGGAATGGGCATAATTTTACCCTCCTCTGGCTGCACTGAATCCATGATAGGTCTTTACCTGCTTAACTTTCAGCTGCCAGTCCAGAAAGGTGAATGTCCAATTAATTTGTGTTACATCTGCTAGTCCCAGACAGATGTCTTGTACCCTGTAAGACAGCTCAAAAGCCACTTTGTTCTCTGCAATGGATTTTTAGACCTAAACTAGAGGAAATTTGATTAACTATATAACTGCGGAGAGAACCAATAGAGAAAACTGAACATCTCCAGCAGATGATTTGGCCCTTCCAAATAGAAATATCTAGAAAAGATGGGATGGTTCACATTCTGGAGGTGCAGAGGAAGGCTAGAAGCTTGTATTACACAGGATACACATCACTGGGGTTCCTAAATTCATCTGACACCCACCTCACACGACTGATAAAGCCCAAGTAGATAAAGTTCATTTGTGTATTTCCCTCTCCTTCTCCTACACTCAACACTGGAACCATGGAAGGACCTGAAGTTCTTGTCTGAAGATATAAAACCATAGTGAGACTCTATACAAGAGAAAAACATCCTACAGAGCAAGAAAAAACAAATCTTATGATACACTTGAATCTAAATCTTTTGATTGGAGGGGCTACAATTAACTTTTTGTCATACAGATGTTCTCAGAGTGAATTTTTACCTTGCCAAGGCCTCTATGTAAATAATAATATTTTTGGAACCAATGATTTGTGATACAATGATGGAATATACTCATATTACATCAGAATGTCTTTTTCTAAAAATATTATCAAGGACCATAGCTATTGCACAAACAACCCAAATGTGTTTATTGTTATGTATAGGAAAACTAAAGGACAGATATGTTCCCATATTATTTTCTGTGTTCTTTCTCAAGATGGATTGCAATTACTTTAGCTGTCTTTCTACTGAAAATCAGTGCCTGGAAATAAGGTGATGGGCTCCCAGCTGCAATTTTGTTGATAGCAATTGTTTTGCCAAGTTTCCTTATAGGTGGTGTTCGGCTCTGGATTAGGAATTCACAGAGCACTGTCTGTGTTTGGCTTCTCAAGGTAGTAAGGAAATTTCAGTGTAGTGACCTTTTTCATCTTAATTCCTAAAGGTCTTCAAGCTAGGAGGCTGTCACTGAGAAAATATTCTGAGTGTGAGAAGCCTGTGTGTTTACTTTCTGTATATACAAGAACAAAGACATATACTTTTTTTTTCTTTTTCTTTTTCTCATGCCCTTGAAACTGTTTTATTTGGCCTGTCTGGGTTTTATTTGGCACCTATTCCAACATATTACACAAAGCCAGAGTTTGATTCTAAACACTGGAACTTGGTCATCTGTGCATTTGAATACATAATGAATCATTTTGTCCTGATCCAGCTAGAAGTCTCCAAAATAATTCCTAGGCATGGTCAAGAGCCAGCATGGGCCAGAGATCATTCTGAACAGGTAGTTTGAGTGTAGTCACTGTGTCTTAAAAGGATGTGTTGTCTCAAAGTCAGAGAATAGACCCCAGGAATCTTCAGCATATCCATAAAGAAGGGATCATTTTAAATCCAAATCAAATAAAAATACCATACGTCCGTCTTTTATAGGCACATATCCAAAGGTTATAAAAAGATGATCCATACTCAGAGTTTTAAGAGGAAAAGAGCAAATTCTCTGATAATATTCCATAGAAAAAATATGCAGGATTGACACAAATGTATACCAAAGTTGTTCTCTTAATGACAAGCATCTCAGCTGAAGCCCAGGTGTTTGGGTAAAATCATTCCAATGCATAAGAGTATGATTAATTATCAAAGGGACCAGTGATCCACACATGCCTCTCTGACTGGAATTGCCAAAACATTCCAGTTTCTGTAGCCAAAGGCAGCAGCCAGCATCAGGATTAGTTACCTTGGCTCCCCCAGTTTCACCCTGGGTTATTGTATGACAGATGGGTCAATCTGCCTTTGGTGTGAAACTGGAGGGGTGATTGATTTTTTATCACAAGTTTATGGTGAAAAACCATAAGCATTGTTACTGCCCCTCATGAATCCCATGGTTAAGAATGTCAGCCTTGTTTTGAAAAAAAAATTGTGCTGAAGTAACACTGTTTCCTTCTTTCCCTCATGTCTTTGTTCCTCCTTATCTCCCTGTAACAAAAGATCAGTTGTTATTTTTGAATCTAAGATGTGATTCTTACAACTTGTATAAATCAGGTCTGTCTAAATTCAAACAATTTATGATTTTTTTTTTCCACCCATTTGACATGGAATCACAGAAATCACAGAAAAATCCAGTATTGTCTTTACAGTTGTTCAGGTTCTCATGTGAGTTTGGGTGGGGTTGTGAAGACATCCAGTTACCACCAGTCAGCAAATCTGTGACAAGATTCTGTCTGCAAGAGAAACTGAATTAAAAAGCAAGAGATGGGATAGGATGAGAAAGGAAAAGACCTCCAAGGTCACTTGGGTCCAACTTGTGGCCAGTCACCACCTTGTCAGTGAGATCATGGCTCCAAGTGCCATGTCCAGTCCTTTCTTAAACACTTATAGGGATGGTGACTCCACAACCTCCCTGGGAAATCCATCCCAAGCAATTGACAACCTTTTCAATGAAGAAATTCTTCCTGAAACATACAAAACAGTAGAAATTAAGCCTCCTTGACATTAAACAGCAATTTTCTTTTTGAGACCACAGTTTTGAGATGGAAGATCTTGATGCCCAAATTGAGAGCTCAAGGTAAGTCATTAATGGAAAGACATCAACCAACTGTGAGTCTTACCCCACACAGAACTTGAAACCCAAACCCACCAGGCAGTCATGTAAACATGCCATGAGTCCACATGGAAATGATTCCTACCTTTCTGCTCTCATGTTGTAGACAAACTAGAACTCCTCTCTCCAACTGAAGAATGAAATCCTCTACTAAGTACATGATGATAATTAGGTGTTAAAAGTTTATATGACTTCAATGAAAGGAAGGGAAAATTCACAGAGGAGAAATCCATAATTTCTTAATGTGTGGACAACATGCCTCAAGAATTTTATTGGCCATGAATTGCTGAAAGATATATTTAAAAGGAGTACTGTTGAAGGAAGCATCTTCTATCTCTCTTCTATCTTCTATTCTCATCAAGGAACCTGCACTGGGAGCAGTTTTTAGGTACAGTTATGGAGATACATGAAGATGGAGATGCTTGGTCAGTCTCTATAAAAATTTCTCTTTCCTCCTGATCTGAGCCTAATGGTTCCTGCTGGTCCTGATGTATCTCACTCAGTCTCCAAAGCTGAATGATATGTGACAACACCATGAAGCACATAAATCATATTAATACCTTTTTTGACAGTGTCTGGAGTTATGACCCTTGTAACTATTTGAATTAGAACAATGTAGAACATGTTAGTCTAATGTTGTCTCTACTTGCTGGTGGCCATTGTGGAAAAAAATCATTACACTGTAAAAATGACATGCATTTATACCTGCTGTCTGTATGACTGTTAATGCAAATCTTGCCTCATTTTGTAGTATGTGTCATCTGTGGGTTGAATCATGGATTTTTGGGGCAGGGACTAGGAATCAGTGACTTATTGGTTTTGCAGGTTTTTCTTTGTCTCTGAGTCAAAATGTGACTCAAATGCTTCAAAATTATTGAAAATGCATTCCAGATAGAATTAATCTAATGTAATGCTGATGTCTGAAATGTAAAACTCTCTCTCTGAGCTACACTCCCTGGACTCCTTTTGTGGTCAATGGAGAGGAATGTGTATCTCGAGGCTGTGACTGATGTCACCAAAAGCAGAAGGTTCAAGTAGGTCAAATTAATCAAGCCTGAATGTGTCTGTTTCCTTCAAGGGCAGATGCAGATGCCTCCACTAGAGAAGTCTAAAGTAACCCCGAAGTGCTATTCCATCCTTCCACAGTTCAGAAGTACAAGCCATGCTCCAACTCACAGTCAGATTATTCTGAGTTCCACTAAAAACATCAGAGAGACCTGACTGAACCTCACCATCTCTCTCAGCACGTTGTCTCCCATAGCTGGCAAAAAGCAGATGCCCAGGGAAGACCCATAAAACCAGGGCAACATATTATATTTTCTTCAACTTCCCAGCCTCTAAACCATCTGTAGCTTCAGAACACCCTAAGCCAGACATGTTTCTGATGTGTTCAGTGATCTATGAATGTGTCCCATTTTTCTGATAACCAGTGTTTAGACTAAACCATACACAGTGACCTTCTGGAAGGAGGCTGTAATTTCAGTGCATTGGAAAGTCATTTAGGGTCTTTGGGATGTGACACTGCATGTTTTATCTGTTAAAAACTGGTTTTGCTTTCAGAATTCCTTTCGTCACTATTGCAATTGTTAAAGTGTTCCTCCGTTTTCTTCTTGAAATTCTGGCATTTATTCATAGCTGAAAAATAGAAGCACAGAATGGTTTGTGTTGAAAGAGATCTTGAAGATCATTTTGTTCCACCTTCCTGCCATGAGCAGGGACACCTTCCACTATCCCAGGTTGCTCTATGTTCCATGTAACCTAGCTTTGGGCACTTCCAGGGATCCAGGGGCAGCCACAGCTTCTCTGGGCAACCTGTGTTAGTGCCAATTGGGCTTTAAAACTCAGTAAAGGCTGGAAAGTTAAAGAATGATGAACAGCTAGGCCTGGTATGTGGAAATTTTTATGAGGATATTCTGAGGTAGAAGGGGAAGTAATAAACTAAGTAGGTGAAAGCTGAGTCACTCTGAGTGGGTGAAGGGCGGAGAACAAGATCTACCTAACCCCATTGCAGACCTTGGCAATAGAGTTAGAGACAATGAATTGATCATGAAATTGTCTAAAGAATAACTTCTAAGAGAAATATAAAAATAACTTTTGTGGAAGCTAGGGAAGATACAGAAAAGGAGAGAGATAAATATTTTTGCAAGTCAGGTTCAGAAAGACTGATGCTCATGATGCTCAGCGAAAAAACTCACTTTTTTTTGGTAATGGGTTCAGTTATGAAGAGAAAAAATACAGTGCAGTCAAATCATGATCAAGAGGAAAGAAATCACATAAAAAAGTAAAATGTTTGTGAAGGTATTTTAAAGGTAAAATAAAAAAAAAACATGAACAAAGGCTGGGTGATAATTTTGAGGCTTTTCCTTCTCTGTTTTTTTTTTTACCTCTTTATTTTTCCTGTTAAGATCCCATTTCCCACCTGTTCTGCAAGACTTTGTGCAAGACTTTGTGCCTCTTTCCTGTCCTTTCTGTGATCTAACTGAATTCTCTGCATCTTCTCTATCGCTGTTAATTTCCAAATCACTTGCTGCACCTTTCAAACACCAGACCTGTCAGTCACAGCCTGACTACCACATTTAAGAGCCATGAGCAAAACCTAACCCAAAAATTGATTTGAAACCCCCATTTTATACCAATATCTCTTGCACAGACTGGTTTGGAAAGCTTTGCTCCATCTGTTGTTCCTCTCTTATTTGCTCTGTTTGAATTTCATTATCTGTGGTTACCATACAAAAGTATTGAAATCCCCCATGAAAGCTTTTACTTAGGGATAATTCTGCCTTTAATAATTATTGAAAATTATTTTGTGTATTTTCAAGAATCCCATAGAATTTAATATGAAATTATATCCAAGTTACAGACAGTAACAGGATTTCTTTTTATCCATAAACCAAGAGAATAGTTTCTCTGTAAGAAATGTAAATTCTCTAGAATCCTACCAATTTTTGCAGCCTAATTTTAGTCTTTTTCAAATAGTTAGAGTGCTTTCACATAACATTAGACTAAGTGGCAGCAGATTTCCATTATTAATGACATACTGCGACAGTGAATAGCTACAAGCAATTATTGGGAGATTGACAATGGGCAATGAAAATAAATTAGCTAATTCAAGCTACACAGCAAATACTTTCACATAACCAGCAGCATCTTCAAAACCAGGGTAGATGATCTGCAAACAGTTCAAAATTCTCCACAAATACTGTTTACAGCAGACAATGTGTTGACAATCAGACAAGACTGAGATTAAATAGGGTCTGGCCCTATTTGTTATTTTTGTTTGCCAAACATTCCTTTTATAAAATACACTATATTTGGGTTTATTTTGTTGTTCACACATCTCACATGAGTATCACTTTTTAATTAGCAACACTAATGAGGGCATATGACTCAAAAATCATATTAAAATCTTTGCTGTTTAAACAGCCTAGATTTGCAAATATCTCAGCAAAACGACCATGTCATTTGATATCAAAACACCCTCATCACCTTCTCTAAACCTTTTTGTCCTGAAGGAGAATGTATTTCAGCATCATATATATGAAAAAACAAATAAAGCAATGTCTTCAGTAGGAAAAAAAAAGCCTCCAAAATCCCAACTCTACGTCTATGGAAATACTTTTTATTCTCATTTCTATTAGGTGAACTAATGATACAGCAACTGAGCTGGATCTATAATGGCTTACACTATTCCCACCTTACAGAACTTTCCAGTGGTCCATGCTGGCAGAGATTTGGTGTGGTCTGTTCCCAGGAAGGAAATAATACTTCCCATACGTAGGTATAGAGGAGCCCTTATAGAGTATTTTGATTTTATCCTATCTTAGGCCCACAAAAATAGACATAAAACTTCCTCACCACTCCTGTTGAAGAACTGTATTTAATGAAAATCAAACCACTAACACAAATTTTAGACTTGTCACATATTTCTGGTCTCAGAAGTGCTGTCTACTGCCAGTTGTGTAAGGAGAACAACATCACTCCTACAGAAAACAAGGAATGATGTTGATCTTGCTGCTCTAGGTTGAGACCAAACATACATTTGATATATGTAGCACTGTCAAAGTGGGGCGATTTATATTGCTGCAGTGCTTAAATGGTTTTTAACTTTTAAAAGTAACGGTAGTGACACTGCTTTCAGAGAACAGAATATTGACACTCTCTCTATATAATATATATATACACATATACAATGCAATTTCATCACTGAAATAGTGGTTAAGCATTGAAACAGGCTCCCCAGAGAAGTGCTGGAGTCAACGTTCTCAGAAGTGTTAGAAAAATGGATAGACATGGCACTTTGTCATATGTTTAATGAGCATGGTATTGGGTCTTGATGGACTTGAAGGTCTTTTCCAGCCTTAGTGATTCTGTGATTCTATATTGGTTGGACAGGGTGGTTGCTTTATCTCTATCTACAAACATTCCACTTTGCAACAGAATAAAGGAATTCATTCCGCTATGCCCTTTTTTCCAGAGATAAACCTGGGAGCCATTGACAAAAAATGGGTCAGGGCTTCGGAGTCCCTGGCCCTGACAATGCCAGCTGCAGAGAGAGCAGGACAAAAAAAGCATCAGGAATAAAGAGATGCAACCTGTAGTGTGGTGGTGGGCTCAGGAAAGCGTTTCAATGTTCTTCTGAGCTTTGCCTGCTCACTCTTAGATTTACATTTGAGCTGAAGGAGACACTTCATAATACATGGCAGTTCCAGGGATGCAGTGAGGAAGACAGTGAAGAAGACACTGTCAGTGTTTTGTCTGTTTAGTAGTTATCTTTAACACAGATATTTGAAAGATACTTCCAGGAAGCTCCTCCTCTTCCTCTTCATCCCCCTTGGCTTACACCTCCATGGTCCTCTGTTCCAGCACTAAGCAAGAAAATATTTGATCTTTAGCTCATTCATGGCTCTAGAAAGCAGGTCAGAGCACCATATTACAATCCTTCGGTTCTTTCAGTTTCTTGGTAAGACCTTGCTCTGGCATTGTTTCATCTCCTGCTTTTTGCATCTCTTGCTCATTTATTTTGCAAACTCCTGGAAGCAAGAACAGTTTCTTGTTGGCCGTGCACGGAGTGTGTGGACCACTGGAGGCTCTGAACTAGATAGTGACAGCGACAATAAAGACAAGAAGATAATTGACTGTTCAATTAACGTAACAGAACTGCCTTGAAATGGGGATTTTTAAACAAACACAGCTAAAAATGGACTTTATTTCAGTGTATTTAACAGCTGCTTCTTTAATTGCTTGGATTTAGGTTTTCATGAAAATGAAACATTTTTGCCAAATAATACAACAAAAGTTGACAAAAAATAGAAAAAGAGATGCTTTAATTTTTAAAATTAAAACACATGTTTCAGAAATCCAAATAAATTTAACAAAACTAGAAAAAAATCCTTTAATTTAAGAAATCAAAACAGATATTTCAGAAATCCATAAAGCATTAGTGCTTGAAATACATAATATGATGAAATAAAACAACATTCTAGACGAAATGCGTGTACTTTGACTTTCGTGATAGACAATCATAGAATCTTATGATGGTTTGGTTTAGAAGGGACCTCAAAGTTCATCTCATTCCAACCTCCTTGCTGAGGATACCTTCTACCACACGAGGCTGCTCAAAGTCCCAACCAATCTGGCCTTGAACACTTCAGTTAATGTGAAAGTCTTCAGAAATGCCTTTTTTAGACCCTGTTATCAGACTTTGTTTTCCCCCATTTACCTCAGTCAGGGTAAAGAATTCCTGAATTCAAAACCTCTGAGAAAATCTGCTCTCTGAGAATATCTTTCAAATGAAGAGCTGTTGAAGTTCATTGCCAGTATTTTATTGTGGTGTATGGTGTGTGATGGTTCCACCTCATGGCTGGGAGCTCTGGGCAGGATTGGAATGGATGATCCACAACACCTTGAGTCACCCTCACCACCAGGATTATCACAGCCCAGGCTGGTATTTAACATTCTTTCTGTAGCCATGAGCAATTTGCACAGAATCTTCAGTGATCCAGGTTCCAGTCCTCCCAGCTCAACAGGAATTCTGTGTCTGAAATAAAAAGGAATTAAGACTGGAGTCCAGTTTTTAGTGTGTAAAACAGAAACCATGGCCACACTTCAGCAAAGAACTTCTGCTTAAACACATGAGTAATTCTTTCTAAAAGATCACTGCTCTGCTCTACTCCAACATGAGCTTAAATGACAAAATTAGGGCCAAAAGCCATAATTTTTTTTTCTCTGTGTGGACCTGTAATTATTTTTCTCTATCTCACAGATGATAGATGTGCTTGATATAACAACAACAACAACAACAACAACAACAACAATAATAATAATAATAACAGAAATTAGTAATGCTGTGAAAGCCTCTTTGCTGTTTTTCCTTTAATGTGAAATGCATTAAAATCTTTTATAGATGGACTATATAAATCCTTACTAAGATATAATGTTTATTTCTGAAATGAAAATTCAATGTTATCGTACATGCCAAATATATAATAATTTATATTACTCTTCTTACACACATTGTGACCATGTTGAAAGCAGAGTTTCCAAGGCCCTGTCTTAATCTTCATTTTTCTTTTCAACAAGGAAGCAGATATTGGATGGAAAAAGCAATAATATAAACCCAAGCAACAATGTGAGTCAACACAAACTGATTATTTGCTCACATTTTCCTGAATCCTAATTGCTTTCAGTGTTCTCAAAACACCATTAGATGAAGAAATAACAACTTCCATCATACAGTAAAAGGCAATTACACCAACTTGGAAAAGATACCTTGGGAATCTTCATATCAAGCTTGATTTACCCTGATGTTCTGCAAACATGTGTACCAATCACAACAGTTTTGACTCAACTCCAACACAAAATAGAGTTCCCAGAAGTTCATTGGAGGTAAAGCTACATTTTCACAGTGGTCCCTTCTGGCCTTTAATCTATTAATCATGGTCTTCTTAGATTAAAGCACCAAAATTGCCTACACACCCCATCTTCTGATTTCCTCCCACTCATTTTTCTATAGCCTTTCTCGTTCTATAATTAAACTCCATGTCCCTTTCCAGCCCTAACATATGCACTGCATTCTTCCTGACTTATCTGAATGTGCTTGGGATATTGGAGAGCCTGGACATACCAGAAGAATATTTCTGAACAATATGAATTTCTAATTGTCACCTTCAGCACAAGAAATCGTATGCTTTATTACTGAATGTGCAAAGCCTGAAAAGCCAGTCCAGGCTTGTTCAGTAGAGTAATTCAAGTGGAGCCAGTGGGAAAAAAAACATCTGGGATCAGAAATCCCAAATAACTGGGAAAGTTGTTCCATGATTTTACTTGGAACAACCATGGCAGCAGTTACTATTGCTTCCAGAAGCAAAAAATGTTGCTTAAGAGATTTATTAACCCATGAATCCTGATACCTCCTTTTGCAGGAACAGCTATATAAGGAATTAAAAAGCTGGTTTTGCTCCACTGTGCTGGTTAGAGACAGACACCAGCTTTATGGGCATCATAACCTGCACTGATGATAATTTATATTTCTCTTCCAGAGGGGCAAAGAAGGAGGAGGATCTATAGGAATTACTGGTTCAACTACACCACTCTAAGTTATCTGTCAACAGAGTCCTTGTCTGCTTTGCCTGTATCAAAAAACCATCTCTATGAACACATCAAAAACATGTGTGGACATTGTCCTATTAAAATCAAGGGAACTTGCTGCAGACTGTGGCTGGAACTTGTTTGCATTCACACTGAACACACCAGGTAGAAATATAGACCAGACCAGATGCAAACCCAGGAACATTCTGTGGTGTCAAGATGCATCTCAGCCCTGGCACAACTCTTGTAAACAGGCTAAAAAGTTTGTTTGTGTCTGTTCTATTGAAGCCTCGCTGGATTTGATGCATCTCATTGCGTGTAATTGATTTGCCTACTGTGGCTTTGGAACAGTGTAGAAACCATGCTCTGACTGAATGTCTGACACTGGAACCTGAAGAAAACGGCCTAAAATTATTTTTCTCCCAAACAAAATTTCCAAATGGAACAAGAAAACATATTAGGAAAACATACAGCCAAAACAAGATTTTAAATGACTTTGGGAATGCATGATGTCCATAATTTCTTGTTATAAAATAATTTTGAAAAGGATAGCCTTCCTTCCTTCCTTCCTTCCTTCCTTCCTTCCTTCCTTCCTTCCTTCCTTCCTTCCTTCCTTCCTTCCTTCCTTCCTTCCTTCCTTCCTTCCTTCCTTCCTTCCTTCCTTCCTTCCTTCCTTCCTTCCTTCCTTCCTTCCTTCCTTCCTTCCTTCCTTCCTTCCTTCCTTCCTTCCTTCCTTCCTTCCTTCCTTCCTTCCTTCCTTCCTTCCTTCCTTCCTTCCTTCCTTCCTTCCTTCCTTCCTTCCTTCCTTCCTTCCTTCCTTCCTTCCTTCCTTCCTTCCTTCCTTCCTTCCTTCCTTCCTTCCTTCCTTCCTTCCTTCCTTCCTTCCTTCCTTCCTTCCTTCCTTCCTTCCTTCCTTCCTTCCTTCCTTCCTTCCTTCCTTCCTTCCTTCCTTCCTTCCTTCCTTCCTTCCTTCCTTCCTTCCTTCCTTCCTTCCTTCCTTCCTTCCTTCCTTCCTTCCTTCCTTCCTTCCTTCCTTCCTTCCTTCCTTCCTTCCTTCCTTCCTTCCTTCCTTCCTTCCTTCCTTCCTTCCTTCCTTCCTTCCTTCCTTCCTTCCTTCCTTCCTTCCTTCCTTCCTTCCTTCCTTCCTTCCTTCCTTCCTTCCTTCCTTCCTTCCTTCCTTCCTTCCTTCCTTCCTTCCTTCCTTCCTTCCTTCCTTCCTTCCTTCCTTCCTTCCTTCCTTCCTTCCTTCCTTCCTTCCTTCCTTCCTTCCTTCCTTCCTTCCTTCCTTCCTTCCTTCCTTCCTTCCTTCCTTCCTTCCTTCCTTCCTTTTCCTTCCAAACATAAGGACAAGGCAGAGGTGAAAGAACCACAAAGTGTGGTCTTGCAAATTTGGGTGTATGTATATATTTGCTTTATGTCTTTACATAGTATAATCAACTTTCCAAATCTTTCAAAAATCATAGATCTTTGGTCACCAGTAACCTCAGTTAACTCTGGGTATTTAAAAGGTGTTTTTTAAGTCTAAGCTAGACACCTACATTGCTTTTGCAGGCTATGAGAAACCCATGGCCTCCAGAAGTCACTGTGAATACAGAGTGACTAGCACCTTGGAATTCACTGTTCTCACTGAAATAGGTCCTTTGGTGACTCATTCAGCCCTGGGAATGTTTAATCTGAAGTTAATTTCACTGTGCTTTGATCAGCCCTGCATATTGCAGTTTCGCTCGTGCTATGGAATTTTGTACTCAGAGCACACATGTGCACTGGAGGAGGATTCATAGAGCACAGGAGCTATGGGAAGTGGAGAAGAACAACTTCAAATTTACAGACTCCCAGATTATTTAGAAAGTTGTTGGGGGTTTCTCCCTAAATTGACTGACTGCATCCTTCAACCAAAAATGTAGCTTAATGATATTTTATAACTATTGTACAAACTGCTGAGTAACTCAAAACAGGTTTATGCAGGCAGCTCATATCCCCAAGCATATTTGTGTGTACATATATATATATTATTTACATAATATTTTTCTGTTTATTCTTTCTATATTTAGAGTGGGCTACCTGCCGACTAAGAAAAACATGCCCCTAATGCATGTGGAAAGTAGTTTACATGCCTGGGATTATATCAAGAAATGCAAAATTATCTTAACTTTTGCTTTTTTTTTTTTTAACATTTCTAGTTTTGCAACACAATTTTTAAGAAACACCACTGATTCCTTGTCTGTATAGGAAACAATAAAGTAATTTAAATAACTCCAAATTTATGTTGTCATGGATACAAACAAGAGTGACCTTTATAAGGGACCATGACAGAAGTCTCATCCCTGCAGGTTTAGAGGAGGATGAGCCATGGGTTCCAGAGAAGCCACTTCCACAGTCACCCTCAGTGAGAGCTGAGGACACCCTGGTTACCTGCTCTGCTTTGCAGAGCTCACAAAAGAGTGAAGCTGGTACTGAAGATGAACAGGAGATTTAATTTCATATTGTGAAAGTAAAGGAAAAAAAAGACACCTTACTGGTTTCAAGAAGAGTTTTTCTACCTGTTAGATACTACATGTAAGTGGATGCTTTCTTAGTACCTCTGGGAGGGAAGAAAACCAAGGTGGGAGAACTGAAGTCTCCTTTTCATGAATCACAGTCCTGGTTAGGAATTGATTAAATTATTATGGCAACTTTTTAATTCCTCTTGTTCTTCTGCCCAGAAAGCCCCGTTAATGTTGGATGCCTTTGTCTGCAGTTAATCCTGCAGACCCAATGCACTTTTGGGACTGTGGGCCGGCCCCTGTGTCCTGAACTCCACTGTCAACCAGGAATGACCCAGTTTCCAATGGAGTTTGTGGCAAGCTGCCCACTGACTTCAGTCAGCAAGTGCTGTTTCAGAAACCATGTCACTTCTTCACTTCTGATGAGGCACGAGATGGAAAGAGCAGGAGTGACTTTCAGGTCCTAACATTGACCGTGTGGGGCTGACAGCTGGAAAAATAATCTGCTTTTACCTTCAGGTATGTTATCCAGCTACCTGCCTATCTCTCTCTCTTATTTATATATATATATATATTTCTTCTTTACCAGATTTAGAGAAGTTCCTCATATACAAGGCTGAACAGCTTATGGAATACTTTGCTTATATGTTGTTTCAAGGATATTTTGGGATGTGCTCAAGGTCAGGTGGGATGAGACTTTGAGTAACCTGTTCTAGTGCAAGATATCCCTACCTGTGGCAGGGCTATTGGAACTAGATGATTTTTAAGGTCCCTTTCAACATAAACCATTCTGTGATCTTATGATATAGTAACCATTTTACCTTTGTCAAGGACATTGGTCTTAAGCTTATTTTAAACCTTCAGAAAATGTATCTTATTTTGTGTCTTTTCTCAGACAGAAGGATAGTGTTATTTCTGAGCTGATAATTTTTTTATTTCCTGATGTCTGAGGGATGGATGGCCAAGGACTAACCAGGCAGAATACAGAAGCCCCATACAGCTACCCAAATAAAAATGACATTTTACTGGAAATGTGAACCACAGTAGGTTCCAAACTGAAGTTTTTGTCTTTTGTTCTAGTTATACACTGGCTCACTCTTGTGTATGCTAAGCATTTTCAGTGGAGCATTCAAACACCCAGAGTGGTCACAAGGAACTTCACATTCATTCAGTTTGGTGGGTTCCATTTGTCCCTAAATTTTCCCAGGTCTCATTTTTTTTCATCACTTTCTTTGAAATTGTGTGTGCATTTACCAAGACAACACAAATGACTTATCCAGTGGTCCTGATTCAGTACTGGTCAGTGTGACCTGGTAACACCTGCCTTTACACCATCACTAGAAAAATTGGATGCCCCATCCCTGGAAGTGTTTTAGACCAGGTTGGATGAGGCTTGGAACAACCTGGGATAGTGGAAGGTATCACTGCTCATGTCAGGGATTGGAATGAGATGATCTTTAAAATCCCTTCCAACCCAAACCATTCTGTGATTCTATGGAAGTTTTTGAGAGGAAAACTGTGGTGTTAAGCAGAGGAAAGCAATGTAACTTGATATTCTCTGGGCTTTATGGAGAAAAAAACATTTCTGTTTATGTCTCTGTGTGTGCACATAAACAGACCCTCAGGGGAGAGCTCACAAAAGCTAATTTTGGCCTGAAGAGGTGGATAACTTAGCTGACCTCTAATCAGGAAAAAGAGGGAGAGAGACACTTCTTGAGGGAATGATTAAGGAAAGCCCTTTCCAGAATTTATTTCTTTCCTGGCACAACAGAACCAAGTGCTGTAAGCTACCATCAGCCTTTGGTGTTACCACCCTTAAGAGTTTTTGCTGCTAGCCTAAGAGCTGGGGTAACTGGACCTTTCACAGGATAGACTTTTACTTGTAAAGTGTAAGTCATAACTCATTAAACCTTTGGTCATGTTAAAATTTACATGCACCATTAAAGCAAATGAAATTACAGTGCATCATATCAGGGTCCTGCCTGCCATCTTATTTATTCCTAGTTTGTAAAACCTTTATATATAAGCTGAGCTTCAGGCACAACAGACAGCAGAATTAGTTTATAACTAAGTTATAGATAATTGGATGATTTGTTAATAACAAAAACACACTCTAGGAAAATAACTCTGTCAACACATCTTGCTTTAGGATGGGTTTTTTCAAGTCCAAGAGAGGATTTCTGTCCAGCTATAGGAATGCTGGAGAACAGCCCAGAGTCCAGGGCTAAGGTGTTCACCTGTGACAGGGGACATCCAGGTTACCTCTGCACTGTCTGATTCAGCCCAGGTGTTGGAAATTTTCTTCCCATGTTCCAACTAAGTGATCTGATACCTTGGTTGACCTGAGGTGGGATGTTTCTCTCTGGAAACTGAAAAAGTCTTCAATTACTTCAAAAGGAAAAGGAAGCAGATTTGATTATACAACATCTTAGTGAGGAATGCATTTGGATTTACACTTTTTATTAAAGTATCAAGACTTTTATTGTTACAAGCTTGAGAAGGATGTTTTTGGAATGTCATCCTGCATAAAAGTACATTTTCAGGTCTTCACTAGGAAAATATTGTGTTCCCCATTTTGTATTCTCTCTGGCACCTACTATTTGGTAATTTTCCATTAACTTTGAAGCACTGTTTAAGCACATATTTCTTGTCAGTAAATTAATAAACACATTTATAATCTATCAATATGCAAATTCAAATTAGTATTAACTAGTTTTACAGTCAAGAACCACATATTTATTGAGTTATCCTACCAGAACAAATTTTCATGCCACATTTTGATATGAAGACATACATCAGAAGTACCAGTTCTAATAAGAAGTAGGTAGCTTAAAAAATTCCTATCTTTTTCATAAGATAAGAAAATAGCTTCCAAGTATGTTCATTAAAGTGATGTTGTTGCCTCAAAAAGGGTAACTTGCTGTCAGTAACACTGAGGAATCTGCGCTGTGTTTAATAGAGAAAGCAGTTACTCTGTCTTTTAAAAAGAAATCACAAATGGATGAAATGATTTTTAAGCAGCAATGTCATCTGCAAAGTTTTTTTTATTTTTCCAGTGTAATGGAAAAAGAAAAAACAATACCGGCAGCTTATTTGTATGGTTCTTACTGCTCTCTTTAAACTGCAGCAGTGCATTTAAAAAATTTTAATTCCAATAATATGTTCTGTTCTTTTAAGTACTCAGCCTTTGATGGAAATGGACAGAGAGGAACAGAAGTTTAGTTGGAATAACCTCTAGCTTGGTTTTGTTTAGCTTGGCAATTAAATGTAATACTTCACATACAACATTCAGCTTCCTGCAATATGGTTAACAATATCTCTAATTCCATTTTATAAAGGAATGTAAGAAGTATACTATTACCATAAGCAAGAAAATAACTCACCACAGCTTGGTAACTTTCCATAGCAGGTAACTTTTGCTCAAAAAATTAGAGGAAAACCACAGTATTCCTAGTGAAGGGCCTTATTTTTATTTATTTATTTACTTTTAAAGGACAACTTATAGTTATCTACAAGAGCATACACTCCAAAGTAAATTGACATGCACAGGAAGTGCCACCTGAATATGAGGAAGAACTTTCCTGTGCAGTGACCAAGCACTGAACTGATTGTCCAGGGAGGCTGTGGAGTCTCCTCACTGGAGATATTCCAGACCCATCTGGGTGCAAAAAAAAAAAACCAAACCAACAAACTGCGAATTTTGATCCTCAGTTGTGATCCTTTGATGAGTATAATAAGAAAAGGCCAACTGACAAGGCAGAAATGGTATCAAATGGCACTCTTGGAGTATTTTGACTCAGATCTGTTCCCCCTCTTGCTCTCAGCCTTTCCAGCCCCAGTGAAGCAGCTCCTATTAAGGACTTTTCCTATAAATGCCATAGGGGAGTGTTTTCTGCCCCATGCCTCTCTGCCATCTCAATCATTCATCTTTACTGACATCTTAGAGTGTTCTCCAGAGACAGATGAAGTTTACTTTGGAGATCTCAGTAAAATGAGTCTCCACATTTTAGATTTGTAAATAAGTGAGAGAATTGGGATGTTTTTCTGTCTAATTGCTGAGCTACTCAGAATGAAGACCCAGTGAGAATCAAATAAAAATGAAGGTAGGAATTCTCCAGGAAACAGTCATGAAAGAGAGATTTAGGCAACATTGGATGCTGATTGAGGGAACCAAAAGGATGATAGGTGTGGGTTCCAGAAGGTCTGAAATGTATTGAGTTGCTCCAGAGAAGAACAGAGAAGGACAACAGAATTGAGGAAGTGTCTGGAGCACAAATCTGATGAGGAGCAGCTCAGGAATTTAATCCAGTTTAATCTGGAGAAAAAAAGAATCAATGAGGGAACCTTGTCAGTTTCTACAGCTCCTGACAAGGAGGTTGTAACCAGGTGGGGATTTGTAACAAGTGATAGGACAAGACGAAATGGCCTCAAGTTACACCAGAGAAGGTTTGGACTGGATATTAGGAAAAGATTTTTCACTGGAAGTGTGGCTGGACATTGGAATAGACTTTTTAGGGAAGCAGTGGAGTCGCCACCCTGAAAGTGTTCCAAAAATGTATAAATGTGGCACTTGGTTACATGATGTATTAGGGGTCTTGGCAGTGGTGGGTTAATGGTTGGACTTGATCATGGAGTTCTTTTCCAGTCCCAATGATTTTATGATTCTAAGCCCACCTTGGCTCTATTTTGACTGTAGCACTTGCTAGAGAATAAAGAAGGAAGGAGAAAGAAAGAATAAAGAGTGAGGATTTTAATACAAGTTCAAGAAAATAATTTTCAGCAGAAGAGTATCTTTGTAACCTCTCTGCAGTCAAACACTTTCTCAAGAGCAAACCCTGTCTGGGTGAGCAGTCTGCCTGAAATGTGGACCCCCTGAAACATTCAGATATCTGAATCCTGAGCAATCCTACAGCCTTCAGCTAAGACACTCCATATTTACCCTGATTAACTGTGATTATGCTCTGCCTCTACAAAAATAAGCAGACAGAAATCTGTTAGAGCATAAGGCTACAAATTCTGTGTTCATGTGCAATTTTGAGTGGATCATTAAGGTCGAGAGGCTGAAGCTGAATATATATGCACAGGTTTAAGGCTCTGGGCATCAACTGTTATTTATGCTTGTGTTTAGCACATAGACTAATGCTGCACTCATGTCTCTGAACGTTAAAGCAGTGCATTGTAATATTGAGCTGATAAATCAGCCTGCAAATACAGCCTGAGAAACATTTGTATTGCAAGGGACAACTCTGCTGGATTCTGTCCTGCAAATTGAGGTGTTTTATAAGACAAATGATCCATATTTGTTGGACTGTGTAGATCATCAGAGTTCCGTGTTGTTAACAATAAATACACGAATTTCCACTGGCCCACAGTCTGACATCTTTCATAGAAAGGAATGAGTCTTCATTTACAGTTTCAGCTGGAAAAATTCATTACTTGGAAATCCTTAGGCTACATTTATTGGAACAGAAATTATTGCCATAAGGGTGCTACTTTAATAGCCATGTGCACAGCTCAGGAAAAAGCCTTTGCAGTTATTTTACCTTCCTGCATTTTTGTTGTTCTGTTGAGTGTGTATTTGACATATATATCAGTTTAGTCCTAATTGAGATTATCTGTAGAAACTTAAGAGATTGGGATAAGGGCTGCTGTTAGCCTATGATTCATATTCTGCTTTTGCAAAATGAGTAAAACAAAAAAGTGTACATGTAAAAGCTATGTCTTATTGCATTTTTAATGGAATGAAATGTTAAATATTAGAATTATCATTGCTTTTAATGGAAATAGCTCCTATAAAAATAACAGAACTTGCATGCTTTCATTGCTTAGATATGTCCTTGTTAAATCTTAACATATTGTTTCCCATATTTGAAAAAAAAATTGCAAAATATGATAACGAGCTTAATTTTAACATAAAGCCTGAGAAGAGAAGACAGAACCCTGTGAAATAAAGCACTTTTAGAATAATTTGCTGGATGTCTCTGATGTTAGATATCGCATAGACTTTACTCTTTTTTCTTGAAAAACTGTTTTACAAGGAAAATCAAATCAATATTATATCATAGCTAAAAATCTACAGTGAATCAGTAAATAGAGTGTGACCCAATTGGTAATTCTTATTTTTAAATTTATTAGCAAAAGAAAATATATAATCTTTACAACTGGGTTAAATGGGTTAACTGAATTGAGAACTTTTATCTTTGTTTTGTTTCTTGTAGTTTCATTGTTTGTAGGATGTATGTTATTTTGTGCTTGAGAACAATGAAAGGTTAAAGTAAAACTTTAATTTTGTTTTTGGGAATAACACTGTAAAAAAACAGAAGTCCAGTTTTCTCTTCTAATTTGTTTCCTTTTCATTCTATTTTTCTTTCTTTATGTATGTATGTTCTTGATAGAGAAGTATCTTAGATTCAGATTTATTCAGTTCTACTATAACACGATTCTCTTAGAAAAAAGCATAATAATAAAACAACCCTTCCAATCTGTTCTGCTTCAAGTGCATAAATAGAAGAAAAAAATGAACTGATTTTATGTACATACCTATCTGCAACTTATTTTTTGTGAAACCGAATCACGCTGTATCCTATAGAGGACTGGCTCTGTAACGATGTTGCACACACAATCCTACAGTGCTGGACATATTTTACAGTTGGCAAGCTGTCATACTACAGATAAATGCCACAAAACTCTACACCATATCTTTTAAGTTTTAGTTTTATTTAGATTACACAGTGACAACAATTGTTGTAGGGAAATATCCAATGCTGGATGCATGCCCTGCAACTTTTTCTATATAAAAATGCCACCTTCTAAGTCTAAATGACTAGATTAATATACTAAATTATTGTTGTGATAACTCTTGGAATGACTTTTAAAAAAAAAATTAAATTGCCTTTTCAAAAACTTGCTGCCTACAGTCTCCTCACTGTTATTCTGAACACAGCAACATCAGGCCAAAGTGGAGATTTCATGTTACTTTCTACATTTCAAGCCTTAATATTAAACACTTTTCCTTGCCTAGTATTAGTTTCATATGTTAATATCATTTTTTATTAACATAATACAAATATCACTTGCAGTACTACATCCTTCATTGCTAGCGGCTTTCATATCAAATGTCACAGCAAATTTTATTTTCGCTAATAGATTAAGACTTGTACATTGTATTAGTGAAAGTGAACATTATTACAGGATGACACTAAAATTAAAGAACACATTGTACAACAGCACTAACACTCTGCTAAATTCCCTACTCCTTCCAACCCACTCTCTATCCCATTCCACCCCACAAAATGCTATCAGAAGTTCTGTTAATATATTTTAGTGCTTCTTTGGAGAAAACTTCACCTTTCAAGAACCTCGCTATATCCATTGTCAAAATATCACATTATACAATTCACTGGAAGTGAACTTATTGCTAAATACCCATTAGGTTCCCAGGAGATGCCTTACATTAATTGTTTAGTGAAAGCACCCTTAGGCTATCGCTGGGGAAGAACATTAAATGCATAAAAAGAGAAGTTGACAGAGATCCCTGTAGAACAAGATACATCTCCTGGCTTAAAACTTCTCCAGGAAGAATCCTGTGAGTCGCTGCTCAAAATGGTCATTTTGGGGTTGTTTTTTCCTCATGCCAGCACAGATAGAATTAATCTGAAAAGAAAGTGAATGCTGCATCAGCAGAGAGTCTTTAAAAAGTGATTTTGAAAAGCCAGGCTGGCGGTGGTAAGCAAAGAGGAAAAAAAAAAGAAAAAAAAAAAGGGCGTTGTTGGGCATTGTTTTGGATCTGAGGTGTCTGTCTGGCTTGTGGAGATAATAACAAGGAAAAAAGTTGGAGAGCAGAGAAAGTGCAGAACTAATGCTACAGATTAAAGGGAAACTAAGAAAAAAGAAAGCTGGTCAGGAGAGAGAAGAGGGAAAATGAAGAGAGAAAGGAGGGATGGGATGCTCGAATGAGCAATGATTTCAGAAAGGTTGTAACTAAAATGTCAGCGAGCTGTTCACCAGCTAGACGTCCAGTTCAGAAGGGAAAGGGAATGATTTTAGCAGCCAAGCACATCCTAGTCTCCTGTCTGCTCTGTCCTTCCTGCCACATCCCCTTAACACTGTTCTTTTCTCTAATATCGATAGCTGATTGAGCTCCTCTTGATTACACATTTAATACAATTTAATCTATTTTACTGTACCTTATATTTAAATTACTTCTGGAACGAACCTATATTACACCCTCATTTTTTTTTCCTCAGAAAATTAGATTTTGGGGTTTGGTACTGCTGCCAAAGCACCACAAGAGGGGGCACTAGTTAAACAAGACGCAAGAATGGAATTTTTTACTTTTCCCAGATTTTTTTTTCCTTTTGTCACTCATAAATACAGGGGAAAAAAAAATCTCTTTCCCTGCTGCACTAGAGTATGATGCTATTATTATGTTGAGAATATTTATTCCTATTGGGATAATTAATGGAAGAGTAGCTACCATAAAGATTTCTTGGAAAAAGGGACACAGAAGACTGGCCGTCATCAAAAGTAATTAGCAAAATAAAATTAAGCTTTTGTTCACATCCCCCTTAAGAAAAACCTAAGAGGGAAATAAAATCTTCTTTATTTTGGTCTGCGTTTTCACAGCTGTTTATAACCAGCATTAGAAAACATGAGGCTCCTGGATATTGAGATGTGTCTTTATTTTGAACTGCGAGTGCCTCACAGCCTGTGCAATCATTTGTGTTTGTAAAAAGAGTCACAAATTATATGAATCCAAGTTTTACTTCTATTTGGCACTCATTTTGTGCTGGTGCAAATGCCTGCAAGGCTGTAGAAATCAAGGGTGTGTACTCTATGCCTTATACTAGCTGCCTATCTAAAGGACTTGTATGTCTGTATTAAACCTGTAAGCACCCCAGTCTGCTCAGAATTTAAAAAGCCCAAGAAGGTAGGAAGCATCTTCATGTCCAGTTTTGTATTTGGGGTGCTAAGGCAACCAAGGTCTAAAATCACAAAGAGCTTCAATTCCCCCTGAAATCACTGGAATTCAGGCTATCTATATATGTATGTACATAAATAAGGAGACAAGGTTTTTTGCCCCAAACTACTGAAGAAATCAAACAACTGAAATGAGAGATCCACAGTCCTAAACTGGAAGATTAAATTCTGACCCTGAAAGCAAAATATCTGCCCCCAAACTGCCTCTACTCTAATTTGTGCCAGCTTTGTCAAAGTGCAGCTCCCCAGGTTCATGACTGAGCTACAGGACTCTCACATTCCCAAATAATGGATGCATTTAGTAGCTTCCTTCCTAATAGGAGATGTAGGGAGACTTAAACCCCATTTTTCTAGCTCTTTCAAGATTCTATGACTTTTCTCCACTAAAGTTGCCAAATCTGGCTAAATACAGCACTTCAGACTTAATTACATCACAGCAAAGTCCCTAGGGCATGTTCCCACGAGTTCACCCATGTTAAAGTTTTGGGGTAAGTGAGAACAGCAGCTCAGGAAAGGGGGTGTTCTGTTTTCAGGTATTGGACTTTGTCCACAGTCTGGCCAGCACAGAAATATTAAGCACCACGAACCAATTTCTATTTTGGTTTACTGTGGAAAACCAACAGGTTATGGAGTGGGAAACCAACCCATATGATGAATCCCATCTCCAGCCATCGTGAGCACATTGATGAACCCTTTTCAGTGCCTGTACTGGGGAGTCTCATACATTCTCATGACTGGATGAAAATAAGTTTGCAAAAATGGCAAATATCTCTCAGAAAGAGGCACTAAGCTGATGAAAAAGAAAGGCAAGTGTTTTAATTTTTAGCTTAGATCTTAATTTCATCTCAACATACTCATTCACCTTGAGCTAAGCTTATTGTACATCACACAGGGAGGACATCAGCCTGTTTGAGAGAGTCCAGAGGAGACCTCCAAATAGATCAGAGGGGTGGAGCAGCTCTGGCAATGAGGAAAGGCTGAGAGAATTGTGATTGTTCAGCCTGGAAAAAAAAGAACTTGGTTATCTGAAGGGACCCCACAAGAAAGATGGAGAGAGACCATTTACAAGGGCCCGAAGTGAATGTACAAGGCGGAATGGCTTCAAATTGAAAGAGAGCAGGTTTAGATTGGATATTGGGAAGAAGTTCTTCCTGGTGAAGGTGGTGAGGCCCTGGCACAGGCTACCCAGAGAAGCTGTAGCTACCCTATCCATGGAAGTGTCCAAGGCCAGGATGGACAGGGCTTGGAGCAATCTGGGATAGTGGAAGGTGTCCCTGCCCACAGCAGAAGGTGGGATTGGATGATTATTAAGATCCCTTCCATCACAAAGTCTTTTCTGTTTCTATGATTCTATAAAATATATCTGTGTTAGTCAATCAGATTACACAATTTCTTACAAGTCTCCTTTGGAAAAGCACATGATGTTTCTATCTAGAGTCATCAGCTGGAATATGGAGTACAGAGTGCACAGGGTATCACCATTCCTGCCCTTCCAGTCAATTCCCTAAGCACCAGTTTGTACATTGGCTTTTCTGGAATGAGGTGATTTGAGAAATCAGTCATCAAGGTGCTGTCAGCTGAAATTTCTAAAAGGACTTGATTCTATATCAGAAGAGGGTACACGACATTTATCATGACAAGCTGCATTGTCCAGTGGACAACATTTTTTAACAGTGCAAGCAGCTGAACAAACCAGGGAGCACCACTAGGTCAGGTTCATGGCCTGTGGAAGATCCATAAGAAAATCCACTTGGAAGAGTTGGAAAATAGTGCAACCATTTAGTGTGAAAACCACCCCTGTGAAAAGGAGTGGATATGATCATGCAAAGAAAACTTTGACATGGGTAAGAAAAAGAGTGTGCTATTATGATATTTGAGTAAAGACATTATTGGTGTAAAATGCAGTCTAGAGGTACAGCTTATGTTGTGGCTGATATCCTGGATTATTTCACAGAGTATAAAAGCACAGGAATCCACATTGGAGCAAAAGTCCACCTAATTTGCTGTCCATATAGAGAAATGAGCCATTGTCCCCGACATATCTGTCAAGATTCTGGGATGACTCTTGCCTGGGATGTTGAGAGACAAGCTATAATGATTAATCTAATGCACTTTTTTTTTCATTCATTCATCTGATCACTTTTCTAATCCACTCAGCATTTGGACTTCACAGCACACTGCAATGAGGATTTCCAGTTTATGGCATATGAAATGGTTTTTTCTTGTTTAAAACTCATTACCAGGGAATTTTGTTTCCTGCCATCTAGATCTGCATGTTAGAAGAACCAATGAATAAATATTTTCTGTTCACTTTCTCTACACCAGCCATAATTTTATCTACCTTTGGCATGTGAGAGGGGACAGCTCAGGATGAGTTTACATTCATTCCTTCTCTCTTCTGTGGTATAACATGTTTGTCTCTGAATTCCAACATTCAATAGCCTGGACTAAGACAATCCCAGCTGGCCTAGGCTGCTGTCTGGAACTCCTCTGCAGATTGACACTGCAGCCTGAGAGATCCTATGGAATGAATCCTGTTGGATCTATAGAATTGGTCCCACTGCTTACACAGAGAGGGAAGGTGCAAAAGACACCCCCGCATAAAAGACACCTCAGATCCACTGGATTTCTGTAGTTCATTCAAACTGTGCAGTTTGTGACTCCCAATTTGCATAACTGTGGCTGGAGGAGGACTCTCACTTAAGTCTCTGGGAAAACTCACGAGTTTGGAAATGGGGAAGAAAAAGTAAAACTGCACTGTGAGGAATCATTCTCACCTCCTGAAGCAGGGACAAGAAAATGCTCGAGGGTAGGAAACATGGGGGAAAGGAAAGTTATGATGTTAAAGATGGTGACTGGAGTATTTCCATGTTAGTCACAATTGTTGGGGATAAATTTGGAAATCTGATGTCTATGTGAGAAAAGTCACCTGAGAGTGTCTTTATAGTCCAGAGAAAGAAAGATGCTCTCCCAGGAGGGATCAGAGGAATCACACCTTAAAGAGTGACATCTATAGAAATTCTGGGTTTAGCCCCTGCTTCTCCTGGAGGGAATTTGCCCAACACCTCCCTCTTTGTCCCACCAAAAGCAGGGGGACCCGAGGTAGGGATGAGGCAGGAAGGAGGTGTGATAATATTTTGAGTATAATCCAGACTGAGAGATGTGCTCTAAGAACATCTACTGAAGCAAGATCCTCAAATGAGACAGATGGAAGGCAGTTTAACTTATGGATCCCAAAAGCCATATAGGTATTACCTTGTTGATTTCCATCAAAACTGAGACACTTTGTGGCACCACCACAATTAGGCAGTGAGAAAAATTACTGCAGAATATTGGGAAAGTGGTCCCACTTAATTTATTTTTTTTTTCTTCTAGGGATATAGGCACCTGAATTTCCTACACATCACCAGCAGAAACTCTTTCATGCCATCTACTTTTCCTCTCTCTCTTCAGGTAAGACCCTAACCCCAACAATAACCACCATGTTTGTTCTTCTGGGAGATTGCTATCAGTTTTAGACCAAAAAGAGGACTTAAATTCTAATTTTTTTTTGAGGAAACTAAGAAAGACAATTTCCCTGCGTGATGTCTCTTTTTTTTTTTTTTTTTTTTTTTTTTCCTCTTAATAAGTAATCTAATGATTGGTACCTCGGTGCAGAAAGAAAACAGCTAGGATTCTGCATCAGGAGAGGATCCTAAACAGCCTTTCCATCATTTCATGGGACTGCCTAAATCAGGAGAATTCTCAGAGGGGGTCATCCCCATTTCTGAAGGTTATTACTGAACACTTGAGAACGAAAATGTCCCCAAGCCCTAAGGTGCCCCAAAGCCTGACTCCTAGAAAGGGCACAGAAATGAGGTGGTGGACTCTTCTCCCAGGAGTGTCCCATGACTGTGACCACGACATTATTTTTAATATAGGGGATAGTTGTTCTGAGGACTAGAACTGTTGCTATTAGTATATGCATATTTTTAGAGATAACAACCCTTACTCTATTAAACACTTATTCTAACTTAGGTAGGGGTAACTGAACTCCTAATAAAACTTGGAAAAGTGAGAGGTTCTTGTTCATCAGCCACTGTTCCAGCTGCACTATTTTGATCAGCTCCACACCACACAAACCATCTGTCACTTCCTACTGCCAGGATATATTTCGACTTTAGGGTTAAAACATGTAAAGGTAGAAGATTAAAAATGGACATAGTTCTGGCATTTGAAAGGGTGGGAGTTTAACATGTCAAGTCACATTATTTCAATTTCCAGCCATGTAGTGGTAAATGTTTTTGACTCATTCCTCTCTGATGGACTTTCCTCCCCTGCAATGTGGAGAGCTCACATTTTCACAATATTGACTTAAACTAGTCTGATTGACTCACTTTTAATTTTTCTGAAGGTTTTTTTTTTTTCCAGAGAAAGACTGAAAATAAGAGGAATAGAAAAGACCTCTATTCTAAATTGGTTTTAAGACTATGGTTTGATCACAAGCACAAGTCAAACCAGTCTAAGTCCATGCAACTAATTAAGGGAGAATTTCCTTCAGTAACAATTCTGGAGCAATTACATTTCCTTACTCTGAATTGCCAGTTTTGTGGCTGAGTGATCAGGTGGATCTGAAAGACACTGGATGAAAGCTATGGTTTTTTTAGACCTCTTTGGCATTCAGAACTATTTTCTTGATATCATCATGATGATATTTCTGAAGCTCTGTGATGTCACCGTGAAGACTTCAGAGCTGGTGACTAGGATGGGATTTTCCCATTGAAAACAGCCTTAGACTGCCCTAAATCCACTGTGAAAATAAACCCTTTGCCCAGGACAGTGAAGTTTGTTTTATCTTCTAATGAGACTGAAAGAGACACTTCACTGGGAATTAACTAATGTGGATCGGTCTGTGATGGAGATCAGGCTCTCCAGGATTTAACCACTGAAGGCTGATCTAGCAAAGAAAAAAGTAACACTTGGAGCCACATTTACAAGGAACTTTGCAAAATATCCACTTGTTTTCATTGAAAAGCCCCCTGGTTTGCACTTTGGAGGACCCATTTTTCTAAGGTAATGCTTGTATTTGTGTGTGAACTAATTTTTACTGTTGAACAATGACTTAAAGTGATCCTGAACTGCCACTTCAGGGAGAACCAGACTGGCAGATACCACAGGGCTGAGACCAGTGTACCCCATTCCCATTTGGATGTGGCTTCTTTCATCCAGAAAACACCATAATATTAGGCCTATCTACCAACAGTTGGTGCTTCTAGTTTCCATGGCTGCAATTCCAGATCTTGTTCTCCAAGAACGCCAGTCCCTTGGACAACGGAGTGAGGATTCATCTCATCAAATTCAAGCAATTACAGCACAGAAATAATAATCTGTGGGACTCATTATAGCATCTCTGAGTAATCAGTGGAAAGAAACAAGCTCTCTGGGTTGTTACAGGCTTCATCTTAACTCAGGTGTCTAAAATAGGCCATGTGAATCAAAGGAGAGAACCAGACTGCACACTGCTACCAAGTATGTTTTCTGCCTTTTATCTGCACTAAAAACATCCTGGCTCCATGGTGCTCGGATCAGTAGAAGCTTTTAAGATTCAATCTGCTGCATAAAGAAAAAGAGAGAGGCAGGAAACAGTTGGGTTTATGTGGTATTACATACATTTGCCTCCATTTTCATATTGATTGTATATATAAAAAAGGGGAAAAGTAAATAAACATGAGGAGGATAATGTCCCAAACTGAGTTTTATCACAAGTGCCTCCTGCTGGGATTTGAGAGGAAAACTTCCCCTTGAGGGGACAGAATAATATCATTTTAGTTATGGCCATATTCTTCATTTGGAACCTCCTCATCAGTATGTCAATGCATGTTATTCACTGCTTGGAGAGACAATAAATTCAAAGGGCCCATCTTTAGCAAGGAACATGGATGTTCCCAATGTTTACACTACAGAGACCTTGGCCCTTAATAAAACCTACATCCAGTAGCGAAGTTATCAAATGGAGTTGTGCTCATTTTCTTTTATACCCAAGGAAGGGGCACAATATATCTTTACCAGCAGCTGGGAAATTAATGCTACAACTAAAATGACATTCCGCGTCTCAATGAATGATTTCCTGTGGGGTTCGGATAGTGGTTGTGACGAGGAGAGGTGTGATAATGGATCTAAGTCCATAATGCATTTATCCCCAGGTGCACTTGCTCAATCTGTTCACTGTGCAGCTTTTTTGGGGGCTTACTGGCACTTTTAGAATTTTATTTTGCTGCACTGAGGCAAATGTAGGAAAAGGAAGGTTTCTGTGCTTGTGAGGTTTTGTGGAAGGAAACTAGGTTTCTTTGCAGCTTTCACAAAGGAAATAAATGATATTTTTTCAGCAGCAGTGCAAAACAGATCTGTGATACTGTTTCTTTTAAAATAGGGAAATTGAGGCACACCACAGGACATCACAGACAAATGATGGTGGCTAAAGCCCAGCTTCTTTCCTGTGCTATTCCTCTCTTGCAATGGGAGCAGCACTGCAAGAAACACTTTTCCTTTCACAGCACAAGTGCAAGTCATTTCTAAGCATGTTCTGTATTAAGGTTCACTTATATTAATAATTGAAAAAGTGCTACTACATGATTAATAAATATGATACCCATGTTACAGTCCCAAGTAAAATTTCTCATAAGAGAACACAAAGAGCTGCAACAGCTCTTTTACGTAGTAAGTTTTACGTAAGGAGTTTACTCCTCTAGACTATAAAGGAATCTATACTGAGGAATTAAGCACTTTTGAAAACAGCTCCTTAAAAATGGAACTGGAATGCAGTGGTTTGGTCTGCGATGAAGTAAAATAAGCAGAGAGACAGAACAACGTCTTGGAGTGAAATAGAATATTAATTACATACAACCAGCTGGTGGAATATTATAGGTTGGAGATGACTGGGGAAAAAAATGTGTCTTAAAGTTTATTTTGTCTTTCTTAAGGGAGAAAACTTACCTGTTTTTCTTTTATGCTGTTTAAGGAAGATTATTGCTAGTGCCATGTGGACTGCCACTTGATTACTTATCTCTTCAATGATTTTAGTAAATAATGTTGGTGCACTGTTATCATAAATGCATACACATTAGATACCATCTAACCCCACTCCTGGAAGTGTTCAAGGCCAGGTTGGATGGGGCTTGGAGCAACCTGAGCTAGTGGAATGTGTCTGTGCCCATGGAAGGGGGCTGAAATGAAATGATGTTTGGGGGCTCTCTCAAGCCAAGTCATTCTATGATTCTGTGACTCTATATTGCAAAACTATTACTATTGTATATTTTTAGTGCTATTGTACCTCTGAAAGTTGGGCTATGAAATTTCTGGGCAGGGGGAGCTTGGGTTGTTCTGGAAAGACCTGTACACGGGCACCACATCTATAAATTTTTTTAACATTTCCTGGGATGATCCCGGGATAGTCTATTTCAAAGCTTGACCATCCTTTCAGAGAATAATTTTTTCCTAATTTCCAATCTAAATTTCCCCAGTACTTCTTGAGGCCACTTCTACCATTTGTTCATGTCCCATCACTTGTTACTTGAGAGAAGAGACCGACTCCCACCTGGCTACAATCTCCTTTCAGGGAGTTGTAGAGGGTAGTAAGATTCCTCCTGAGCCTAATTTTCTCCAGGCTAAGCACCTCCAGCTCCATCAGCCACAAGGATTTGTACTTCAGATCTCAGCCCACCAGGCTGCCTTGGTCCTGGCATGTACTGTCTCACTTGTTAACGCAAACTCCCCTCCTTTGCCTCAAAATCCCACCATGGTCCACTTGCTTCCCAGCAGGAGACTGTGGAACTGCTCTAGGTGAGCAGATGATGAACAGGTAAAACCAAAGGTTCTTTCAGGAATTTAGGAATAAATTCTTTACTGTGAGAGTGGTGAAGCACTGGCACAGGTTGCCCAGAGAAGCTGTGGCTGCCCCACTCCTGGAAGTGTTCAAGGCCAGGTTGGATGGAGCTTGGAGCAACCTGGGATAGTGGAAGGTGTCCCTGCCCGTGGCAGGGGGTTGGAATGAAATGATCTTTAAGGTCCCAAACCATTCTATGGATCTGATGATGATGACTTCTAATCTCTCAAAAGATCATGGAATTGCTTGGGAAAATGCATTGTAAAAAAGCAATGTACAGGAGAGCTCCTTGTTCCTTTAAATACAGTGTGAGTCACTCTCTAGAAGGCTGAGTAACTCCAAAAATCCAGGAAAGGGAACAGCACGTGTTTCTACCTCTAAACCTGTAGGGAAAAAAAAAAAAGGTTTTTATGGCGGAAAAAGAATCCTCAATTATCCAACACAAGACAACTTTCCGAATGCAGCTCACCTAAGCTATTTTTTTTCCCTCTCCTTCTATGAGCAAAATGAATGCTGCAAGCAGGCACGGTGCTAATGGTCTTTTTCCCCCGTCTCTTCCCCTTGCTCCCTTAACCGAAGGCAGAACTGCCGAGACTTCAGGAGCCTCTTCATGCTATCACTTCACAGGCTGGAAGGTGACAGCTTCGCCAGGGACTAATGCAGGGCGACATAATTGAATGTGGCCTGCAGCAAAGCAGCTGCCTGGAGCCACTGTTGATTGTAGCTGTCATCAGGTGGAGTTTGCTGCCGAAAAATACGGTCCGGAGGAATGCGGCTCTGGCACGCAGCTCCGCACTGATGGCTTATTTACTCTTGCCCCTCCAACAGGTTTGTGGCTAATAATTGTCACCATCACACTCTTGAGTGAGCACAGATGCTCAAGCTCGGGATCATCAATAATCTTCCCAGTAACCTGGCCTTGGAAATTAAACAATGGCCCCAGTATTCCCATTTACTGGAGGTATACTGTGTGTTTCAGCTTGTCGACCCGACCTCCTTTTTTATTTTTTTTTTTTTTTTTTTTTTTTTGTGGAGAACCTTAAATGATTTTAAAGATATTTCCTATGCCTGTTTATTTAACTGTCACAGGATGTGGGAGAAATATAATCTGCTAAATTAGGCATGAAAAACTGTACACAAGAAGAGGCTCCCTGATTTCCTCCTTGAAAAAGAAGTGGCTTTAATTACAAATTCAGATGAAGAAGCAATCACATCTTCCATTTATCCAGCTTTTTTCATTTCAAAGGATCTCACCACACTGAACAAGCAATAGGTTTAATCTTTTCTCCTTTATTTGGAGACTCTGAAGTGCAGAAGGAGTATGATAATATTTCATATGAACAAGGCTGCAGGATCTCTCTTGTAGATGCAGTAAGCAATGTATATCTCAGATAACACTGATCTTTGCTACTTAAATCCTGCCTAAACTCTTAGTGGAAAAATAAACAAGCCCCAGGATAAACTTGATCATTTTTTGATTGCTATTATTCCTAACAGATTATAAATTGCATATGCATTATTTAAATCCAGTATACAAAATATAGTATATGCAGTACCATACACCAAATAGAATATTTAAAACATTTAGGATACCATATTTAAATTTAAATATAGAATCCAAAGCTTGGACTGTATTAAAATATATAGAGATTAATTAAGACAATCCTCTTCTCTCAAATTATTATGTAGCTGTGCTGATAAAATATTACTTACATTTAAAAAGAGTAATTTTACTTTAAATACTTGTCGTTTGCATTTTAAAAACAAGTCATATTGGTGTCAGTGGCTTTTAGACATCCAGTTCTTCCACATCAGTTGGCAACTAAGGAAGTTCAGGCACATCAAAGAACTCAAAGTGGTTGATTAATGAAAAAGAAGATGGGATATTGGAGAAAAGAAATGAAAAGAGGAATTGTCAGCCTGCACCTACTGGATGGGTTGATTCGGGTGCCTTGCTGTTTGTACCCGCTTGGATTCCTAGGATTTTAGCTTGCTGGGGGTGATGGCAAGGATCTGGCTACATCTGCAGTACCCCACTGCACACATATCCCTTGCTGGGACTGGTGCATCTCTTTGGATGACTTCATGAGGCTCTGCCCAGCCTGTAGCACCCAGAACAGCCCCATTGCGAGCTCAGGAGGTCCCAAAAGGCTCTACAAACTGGAGTTCAGCTTGCAGAGAACTCTTCCTGGGTTCTGAGCCTTATTTGGTTTTTGATGACTTTGGGTTTGCTAACAGTCCATTTCCCCAACTCTGCTATGGTGGGGGTAAATGAGATGGCAGTTAGGCCTGGTATTAAAATTATTAAGCTTGTTGATTCAAGTTTCCAGCTATGACTACATTGTGGATGCTCCTTTGATTTGGTCCTAAAGGAACTGGGAAGATTTTCTCCTTTGTCCTGGTGCTGAATGTCTCTTGCACTGCTGCAAATAAAAAACAATTCTGGTATGAAACTGATGCACGATAAGAAAAGTCTCCACCGTGCTTATCCTGTCTGTGAACATCCTGAATGAAAGCTGTGGCTTTTTTGGATTGTCCTTACGGTGGTTTCACAGCGATGTAACTTTAATGACTTCAGTAGAGTTGCTGCTGATAGATGCCCTCACGAGGAATCAGAAACAGAGCAGATCACTCTTCTGCAGGGCTCCTCTGCTGCAGACAGAAACAAAAGGTATTTTTTTCCAAACCTCAGCTACCTAAGTCAGTTGTGAAATATTTTTCCCCTTCCTTGACAGAACTGGATCTTCTGTTTATGAAAAGCAAGTGAAATATTTCTCCCCCTCCTTGTCAGAAGTGGATCTGCTGTTTTTTGAAAAGCAAGGATTAATTATACAAGGTTTAGCCACAAACATCTGTTTTTTCTTCTTTAAATAAACATGTCCCTTCATCTGGTAACTGAGGGTTCTTGGGGAAGGGAAAAGCTGTGCACTGCAGAATATCACTGTGGGTTAACACAAGTGGTCTGATCATCTTGTCAGGGATGACTCTGTACCTTACCCAAAATACAAGCAAGCAATATTCTCATAAACAGTAAAAAAAAAAAAAAAAAGTATTTTTAGTAGGAGATCATGATGTCAGCTCAGCTGTCTGCTTGTATTTAGATTTTGGAAGCTTGCAAGAGGATTAAAACCACTTGTTTCTTTTCTTTCTCTCTTTCTTTTTTTTCCCCTTTCTTTTCTCTCTTCTTTTTTTTTTTTTTTTTTTTTTTTTTTTTTTTTTTTTTTTTTAACTTGTCACTGCAATAAAGTTGGCTGTGGCTCTGGGGAGTCCTCTGTAAAGTACAACGCCCTGGGCTATGGGAGATGGAGCCCTCAATAACTGATATGAAAGGTCCTTAATTAAGCACTTAGCATTTCAAGGCAGTTATCACGGGTAGCCCACAGACCGAGCTGGCAGTCCGTCACCACCGATAGGCCACCTACATGACTAACATGAGTTGAGTCGAGTCTTTTGTACTTGAGGCGAGGAGCCCCGAGGCACAGGCTGATCTGGTGACCCTCCCAGATCCACTTTCTCTGCCGGAAGGAACTGGATATCGGATGTGACAACACTGCAGACGGGAACGTGGGTTTTTTATTTTCCCCCCCTGAAGAGCAGGGATTGAGGAGAAAGTTAGAATGACAGTGGCACTTTCTTGGCTCTGTGTGTTGGTATGAATATGACCAAACCAAATGAATGAATAATTATGAATGTATTATGAAAACAGAAGGGAAAATCCTGTTGCTGTTGTGCATTCAATTATTTCACCAGTTGGGAAGTTAACTAAGAAAGTGCTCTGTCCCTGCAGCACCACTCTCCTTCCTGTTCTCTTTGTAGTCCACTGGACACAAGAGCATAAGTGATTCAGGGGAAGTTTATCTTTATATTAAGGAGAGGGGGAAGACTCTGGTGGCATTAAAATGGAAAGGGTTAATGGAATGAACTATAGATTAAATTGTAAAGCAATCAAAGAAAACCAAACACTTTATAGCAGACAACCATCTTCTGGTGTTTGGGTCTGTGTCAAGCCATGGATGTGGAAAATTAAAGCCATACTGAGAAGGGAAATGAACCATGTCTAATACATCCCCAGCAATAAAATGTTTTCACTAGGACTGTAAAACTGTGGCTTACATTAGGAAAAAGAAAATCAAACTATATGTCAATTCCACATCATGGGACATGAAGTGTCCACAAAAATTTATATTACTATTTAGAAGTGTTTCATTCTGGTGTTTTATTGTGATTGGATGCGCCCTTCTCAGTATCTTTTGACTGGTATGAAAATGATTTGAACTACTTTTTTAGCATTTATTTTACATCTATTACCTGTTCTATTACTTTTTATTATTTTATTGTGCTTGTGTAGAGGATTTTGCACAGTTTTCATTATAATGTAACATTAAGTCAATTTATTTGTGTATTACATGCTGTATAATTGCACCTTTTTTTGTGGAACAATTTGGATTTCATTATCCAACAAATCAGCAGTGTTACATTTTGAAAAGCTCTTGTTAGAAATCAAGTGCATTTTCCAAGTAAGACAACAGAGGTCAAGTTTGCACCAAAAAGGGAGCAGAAGATTCCATGCCTAAAACACTTGCACAGATGAGAAGGGTCATGGGGGAAAGAGAAATCTTCATTTCTTGGAGAAATGATCTGATTTCTATAATCCAGATCAATGGAGATCAGTGTTTTCAAGAAGGGAAATATTGTGGAACAAGGTGGTCTGACACAGAAAAAGTTTGAAAGGGACTAGATCAAGGCAAAACTAAATGGGTGAAGGGAACATGTCAAATGGAAGAGCATTTTAAAAAAAAAAATCTTCCATATCATTCTGTTCCTTAATTTACAAGTGCCATAAAGAGTCTAACTAACATAGGCAAAGCAGAGTTTACATCTGTTTGTGCAGATCTGCTCTGCTATCATTTATCAGGCTGAAACCTTTCATAAGAGGTGACAGAGCAGCAACTGCAGCTCTCTCAAAGGTGAACTGACAGCCCCTCTGAAAAAGAAATTCAAAATAACATTTTAAATAGCACACCAGCAATGAGAAGAGATGTGAAGATACAAACTTTCACTTTTATTTAACCAGTAGAAATTGCTATGTGGATCCCTCAGTTCTTTGGTAGTTATAGTTTCAGTCACAAAAGTTAAAATTAGCTTATGAGTAAATAAACAGGCAGGTTGTACCCTGAAATCCTGAAGTTATGAGGAAACCTTTACCACTCCTAAGTCTCATATGTCATTCAGCTGTCCTGACACAATGGATCCACCAGTTTTGAGAGGTCCATAATTTCATAGAATCCTGGAATCATTAATGTTGGAAAAGACCTCCGGAATTATCCAGTCCAGCTGTCAACCCAGCACCACCACCATGTTCACCACTAAGCCATAAGTGCCTGAACACTTACTTGGGATGGAATTCCACAACTTCCCTGGACAAACTGTTCTAAATTTCATGCCTTCTTTTTCTTTTCTGTTTATCAGGGCCTTTTAATGAAAATATTCTATGTACAGATGAGGATATGTATGTGTCTTTACAGTGGTGAGCACAACCCATCTACAGTATCACTTGAACTTCCATGATCAGTAAGGCCTCCAGGACTTCCAGTTATGAGGGAAACAATGGAAATAATCTGCTTTTAGTGTTTTAAATGTTGTCAGTTTTTATGTGGCATTGAAATCCCCTGAACTGAAATATATACAGAAAAAAAAAATGGAATGGTAAGAAAATTGAATTTTTTTTCTCATATTGAAACTATTTTGCTGTTGATAGATTTATTCCTCAAAAATATTGTCTTGACAGACCTTATGCTCTGTACAGAAATTCCTTAAGGAAGATGTGAGCAAAAGCAAAACAGTTTTACATGCTTTTTCAAATGTAACACTTTTTCAACAAATTGTCAAGTTCACTCTTGAGTTGTGTTTTAAAGTCTTCACCTGCTTCATGGTAGCAGATGAATCAGAAAAAAAAAAAAAAAGCAGAATATTTCAATTGATAATAACACCTTTTAACTCAGTCTTTTAATTCTCTTCCATCACAACTGGCTCAGAAGCTCTACTACAGAAAGCCTCGTTTATTCCTGCCTTACACCCCAACCACACATCCAATCAAAATGTATTTCAACACCTCTCAAAGAAGAAGCAAAGAATAGCAGCAGAACATTGTGTAAGACTGCCCAGACCTGAATATTTTTTTCTCCATTTCTAATGTCTGTCATTCAGGCTCCGGTATTTTGTGAGTGTATAGGTGCTGTATGTTTGAATATTTTACCATTCAATGTTTCAATATTAAAACCATCATGTATTTAACACCCAGAATTACTGAGGTGATTTGAACAGCTTTATAGATGTAGTTTTTCATATTTCATGAGACTGATTCTAGGGATGTGATCATCCCCCTATACTTGGCATTGGTGAGGCTGCATGTCAAATATTATGTTTGATTTTGGGCCCCTTGCTGCAAGTAAGACACTGAGATGCTGGAGCATGTCCAGAGAAGGGCAATAGAGATCGTTTCCAACCTAAGTGAATCTGTTCCAACCTAAGTGATACTATTACAATGGAGTTTTCCCCCTTCTACAGTTTATTCATCTGCTTTATTTTTGGTGAATATTAACATTCGTTATGAGCTGAGAAGGTCCCAACATCATCCACATGGTAGTAAGTTCCATACCGAACTCCAGTGCAATGCTAATAAATGTTTGTATGCGTGTCTGAAAAAAAATAGTCAACTTCTATTCCCAGGCAGAGGTCAGTGAAAACCTTTACTTCTTTCTGGTAGATAGTCACACATTATAATCAGTGGAGTAATGAACTCCATCACTTCAAAACTTATTGTCATAAATAGACCTAACAGCTGAGTGGGTGACTATCCACTGTGAATGTTTTGTCTCAGTTACTCAGTTTCTTACAAACTTTGAAATCCACCAATGAAACCCTGAGGATTTTAGCTTTTTCTTTTCCTTGACTCAATTTCCACATGTAAAAGGGTAATGGAGCTTTTCTGTGGCTGCTCTTGAATTGTCATTATATTTTACTGTTCAACCGTGATTCTACGGAAGGAGAAAGTTTGAGGTGTTTTTGAGGGCAAGTGTCTTTCCAGTGGCAAATTATTTCAGTCGCAAAAAATTGCTTCAAAATGCATTCATATTAATAAATAATACCTCAAAAGAATTTTTAACACTTTTAAATACTTACAAATGCATCCTAAGTCCCATGGAAGGTTTAATTGATTCCAATGAACAGGAAGAACCCTGAACCTCAGAAGAGAGGAGCAATCCACCAAAAATATCCTAGAAGAGTGGAACAAAAGCCCACATGTTCAGCACAGAGTGAATAGTCTGGCAACTAAGAATCTAGATAATTTCCAAAGACTTTATCATTTGTCTGGAAATAAAATATGAAATTTTTCAGTGTGACCATTAGAAAAAATTGTCTTAGCACTGCAATGATAAGAATAAACTTTAACCTGAACTTCTAAATGGGAGACACAAATCAGGTGCACAATAATAAAATGAGAAGAGGGAATAACTTGCCTAACTTCTGTCCCCAGTGCTGGACAAAAATGTGGAAATATCCTTAAATGACAGAACCCACCATTTCTCAATTGTTGTCAAAGTAACAAGTCTGTCATATAACAACTCCCAGAAAGTGCAATCTCCTTTATTTTTTAATAATCTTGGTTCATGAAACATTCCTTTTGCTTTCTCCACACCTTGAGTAAGTATTTATGACCATAAATGCTCAGACTCTTTAATGGGCATTTGTACTAGATGCAGTGGAATTACCCCAGAGATCTCCCATTATCTTTACCAGTATTTTTCTTCCACGTTCATCCATTTCTGCTCTATATTTATCTCAGAAAAGCATCTTGAGTTCCAAAGTGTTTGATAATAAGAATTCATAAGCAATGACTTATGCATAAGCAACGACCTATTTACATGCAATTGATTCTGTGGGGAGAAGGGAGCTGAACGTAAGATGACAAACTGCACGACACATCGAAGACCCTTTTAATTTACATACCTAATCTGGGGATGGATTCTGCTCTCTGAAACTCGGTTTGCTCCCTCTTTACTGTCTCTTGCCCTGTTCTGGGAAACAGCTGCTCTCAAAAAGTCCTCAACTGGGCACACCCCTGATCTAGTAAATCATAAAACCTTCATTCCTATGAAGGCAGGGCATTCCTTTCCTTACACAGGGCATCTGCAGTGGAGAAGGATTTTTTTGGTAGTTATATTTAAAAGAAGAAAACGTAATGATACAAATGTTTCTGTGTGAAAAAAAAGGATTTAAGGTTAGGTTAGATGTACTGCACAGTCTTTGGCTAAAAGTTCAGGTGTGCCTGTAGCAGCAAGTAAATCAACAAACCCCATTTTTCCTCTACCCCATATTCCCCAGTTTCTCATTAGTTGGTTACAAATGTTGCTGAAGGTGAAGAAGAAAATAGTCCAAAACTGATATGACAAAGGAAATGAATGTAGCAAAAGCTCAAATAAAGAAGAAGTGGGTTTTCTCAATGCACGGGTTTATAATTATGATTATTTTATTTTATTGTTTGCTGGGGAAAGTCAGGGTTTCGAACAGCACTGGCACGTAGCTATTTCCTCTCTTGTGAGAAAGATGGGAGATGACATGTCAGAGCAATTCTTTGTCAGAAATATACATCTGCATGAAGAGAGTAGAGTTAAAAATTTAATCTGCAAAGCTATTTAGAGAGTGGATAGGCCTTGACAGGCCTCCCAAATGTATTAAAAGAACAAGAACAGCAGAGTTATGGAAAAAAAAAGCTGTTGCAAGCAAACAGAATGAAACTAAGCTTTCTTGACAGAATCAGTTTGCCAAATGACTTTAAAATTGCACTATGTCTTGTAGTTTTTTCTTAAATAGATTTTAATTTAGATGTGTAAAGCAGAAGAAACTTGCTTAACTTCAGAGACCCACACAGCTTTTCCTTCAAAAAAGGGAAATAAAGGGACCCTGACAGTGCTGTTTAGTCAGGTCAGGAGGCTGGTGAAGGAGGGATGGATGGTGGTGGGGATGAGCAGCAGCTCGGGACTCCAGAGAGCTGACTTCAGCTCTTGCCTAAACACAGACTCTGTCTGTGACTTTATGGCAATCATTTGATCTTACTGGACCCAAATAGAAAAATATTGTGGGATTTGGGTTCCTATGTCACTGAAGTGCACATGGTAATGCTGCCCTTTTTGTCACGTGCATCCCTGCCTGTGAAAATAACACATTACATTCTTTATTGGCTTTTTCTGCATATGGAACAAGCCTTTGAGTCAGAGCAGCTAAATGTAGGTGGCAGTCATATTGCCTAAATATTTTTTTTTTTTAAATTAGACATCTTTCCAACTCAGTCTTGAATTTCTTTACAGTCAAGGGTCAGCATGTCCAGAGACCAATTGGTTCTGTCTATTTTAGATATGCCTGTTAGAACTGAATGAATCCCACTCTGATAAGCCCTTTGTTTCTCCATTGCCTGTAGAAGAAAAATTGATGACTGATGTAGACTTCTACATGGCTAAAAATGGGAATATTTTACAATGTTAGAGACAACCTTATTTCTTTAACAGTAGAGTACTCATCAGCAGGAGGTCTCTAAGGGTTATATTCAAGTAAACAATACAGACCAGTCAAGTCTCAGATATTTGACAACCAGTCCTGTTCCCTTGAAGCCAAACGTGTACCTCCCACTTTTACAGCCTAGCACTGCAGAAACATTTGCACAATTCTGGACATCTCAGGCTTGTTATGATCATATGGAGCTGCTGGCTGGACTGGAGCCTTCAGGGCTGTCCAGCAGAGAAGGGATTTGCTTCATGGCATGGACAAAGGAGAGAGCAGCTCCAACAGATGTTGAGTTCCTTGGCTTCCCTTCCTGTGTCATATACCTGCCTGACAACATTACTGGAAGCATAAGATTTCAAGTACCAAGAAAAAGAGCATTTCACAGTTGTAATAAGAGCAACTCTTGGCCACATGTAACTACTGACCATGAAAAATGAAGTCCATATGCTGCTGAATGACCTCAGAAGACCTTTCAGAAAACATTTTGTTGCTATGAAATTATGTTGCTTTTAAAGTAGTTTGCAGATTGAAAAACAAACAGACAGAAAAATTCCATAGAATCATGGAATGGTTTGGGTTGGAAGGGACCTTCAAGAACATTTCATTCCAGCCCTCTGCCATGGGCAGGGACACCTTCCTCTATGCCAGGTTGCTCCAAGCCCTGTCCAGCTTGGCCTTAGACACTTCCAGGGATGAGGCAGCCACAGATTCTCTGGGGAAAGTCCAAAAGTTAAACTCTAACATTCCTCTGCTCAGAAAATTCTCTTTCTCAGGAGAAAGTGAGAACAGTGGTAGGTTCTGTTCTCCAGTTATTGACACACTTTGGAGATTTTTCTTATATTGAAATCTGCTATTGATAAAAGGATGGGAGAAAAAAGAGAAATGAATATATCCACTTTCTTTTCCATAATCATTCTGATCTTATCTATTTAAAATAAATATTATCACTGTATTAAAATAGTGCAGTTCAGTAACCCAGATTGTTTTAGTAAATTGTATTAATAATATCAGTGGAATGTAATAGACAACTAATGATTTAATATAAAAGAATAGTCAAAATGATATGATTGGAAATAAAATTAATAAAAAACATTTTCATACTTTAACAATGAAATTTTAGGGTTTAAAAGGTTTGGAATTAAGGGGTGAAAAACCCCTTAATAAGATTTTTACTTTAAAAACTTTGATTTCTCATTCAGATACTGCTGTACACTATATTCTGCTTAGAACACCTCTTTTCCAGATGCCCAAAGTACCTGGGGAATATATTTAGCTTCCTGCACTACTGTGGTACCATAACACAGTCAAAATTACAAGAACACATTGTATAAAAATAATATCAAGATTCCCTGAAGAGAAAGGTAAGGGAAAATAAATGGATTGCATAAGCATGGGGAGAACAGAGAAAGTGGAGTAATTGGAAAGAAAACCCAGACCTGAACCTTAAATATAAATAACAGGAATGTAGAGTATTATTTGTGGTTGTAGAAATGATGCAGACATTTAAAGGAAAAGCTGGAAGGATTTAGCATGTGATACTTCTTAGCAAGCACTGTAACCCTTGGATTTGGTGTCTGAGTATAATAATCAGAAGACTTGGAGGCTTTATTATTTATCTTCAGCATGGCGCTGGGTAAATTTTTAATTTCTTAGAGGCAAGGTTTTCTTAGGTAACTTGAGAAATACTCTCTCAGCCTGTAGTTTAACAGCAGAGCTAAGGAGTCACTGTTAAATGATTTTATTTTTTTGCCTCTAGAGGGTGGTTAATCTCATTCTGAAGGAAAAAAAAATCCCAACTATATCAGATAATTCACAGCTGGAAGCACCTATTTGTTTCCTTTGAGCATAACGGAGATCTGGGTGATGATACCTGGCTTAGACAAATGATACAGTTGAACTGAATTGTTTCCTTTATTCCACACTGAATCCTGTCTCAGATGAGTGCATCTGAGGCCAGGGACTCCTACTTGTTGTGACCTTATGCCTCTTTCCTTTGAAAATAAATAGTGTTATCTAACCAAGGGAGTCTCTTAAGGATGCTCATGTCAAGGTGTGTGCACATATTCCTAAGTGTGTAAATAAATAAACAAACCAGGTTTTAAAAGAAACTTATTTTAGAATAGATAAACTATATAATTTTCATGGATATATCACTGAAGCTAGCGAGTATGTAGAAAAGTAAAAAAACTGGATATAACCAAAATATCAATGCATGGAGCTTTCTTACAAACAAGAACTTTGAGTAAAAGGAGCTTGTCTTTGATTTTAAATGTTTCCTAGGCATCCATATGTCAGTTGTTATTACTTTTTATGTAGCTAGAATGCTGGTTATGGTACTGCAACAGCAGAACTAGAAGGAATTTATAGTTCTTCTCATACTGAATTTCTCCATTGTCTACAGGATCTAGCTGCTGCACACTCATATATTCTTTATTCCCCCAAATTTTTCATGCTTTGGTTTTAGCACAAAACCCAGAAGTGGAAATAGAGGAGGATATGGGAACCAGACAGAATATTGGGAACAAAACGTAATAACTCAAAGTGCAATTTACCCCATACATTTTAGTATAAATTTTGCAGACATGTGGAGTAGTGGCATATGTTAGGAAGTCTTCAGATAATAAATTATAATTCAAAAAGTAGCATCAAATCTTGATGAGAGTTTGAATAAGTTAATCTTAGAAAGTACATCACTAAACCAACACAAAAATGGTGATGACTAATTCTAAACAGCACCATCTACAAATAAACACTCTGCCTCCCATTCTATCCACCCAATCCATTACCCAAGCTTATGTCTCTCTAGGAGAGCTAAAGTTATTATAAATCATGTTTGGATGCAAGATTTCATGGTTACAGAAACTCATACACTGAATGCCTTTGTAGGACTTTAGGATGCAAAATATCCTCGGGCCTTAGATCCTATTGAGGAGTAATAACATATCCCTTGCATTTAGAAGCCTATGAAAGGCATAATTTTTATTCTCAGTCTTAGCCTTTAGGTGTCAGATTAATAGGGTGTAGAAGATTTAAAAGTGGCATCCTGAGGCCCCGAAAGCAGGATTCATCTAACCTAATTTTAGCCATCTAAAATTTAGTGGCTTGGTTTAATAACCCACATATGCTGTGGTTCCAAGTGCCATCTGAGTCTGGGGAGTTGCAGCTGGAGTCCAGGTGGAATACTTTAGGGTATCCCAGATGGCACTAAATGGTCATGTTTAGCCAGCTGACTATTCAATATCTGCTTCACATTAATGACCTAGGATTTGGTTTGGTACAAGATTAGCACTCTGAAATGTAAATGTTCACAGTTTAGGCCCTTGATCAGAATGGGAATTTGGTCAGCATGGTTCAGTTGCCTAAAAAAGTCCATCTAATCACATTTGAGATCACAGAACCATTGAATTGTTTAGGTTGGAAAGTTCTCTAAGATGATCAGATCTGTTAACGGTCAAGGGCATTACCTAAAAATTGTGTTTGCTTTACTGCTTAGAGAACAAAGGAATTTCTTAGAGAGCAGAAGATGACTGAGGTTATCCCCCATTATATTGTTTTTTCAGGTCATGGGTCTCCTGTAGGTCCTGTACTACACCCAGCAGTGCTATGCAGATGTCTCAGATAGTCCAGGGCAATGTTTAGGTGGTTATGTAGGAGAAACAATCTCCAAAAGGTCCTTGTGAGCTTTTCTGCAGGTTAAAATTTGGTGGCTATTGACTAAAATGGGAAATTACGTAGGAAGCAATTCCTGTGACTTGTGCCACTTGATGTTATAAAGGAAGGACTCTGGACTCACAACTCCTGTTAGGATGAATGCAGATGAGAGCCACAAAAATGATTAGAGGGATAGATCATCCCTCCTATAAAGAAAGTCTGAAAAAATTGAGTATTAGAAAAAAATTCTTTCCTGTGAGGGTGGTGAGGCCCTGGCACAGGTTGCCAAGAGAAGTTGTGGCTGCCCCTAGATCCCTGGAAGTGTCCAAGGCCAGGTTGGATGGGGCTTGGAGCAACCTGATCTAGTGGAAGGTGTCCCTGCCCATGGCAGAGGGGTTGGAATGAGATGATCTTTAAGGTCTTTTCCAAGGCAAATGATTCCATGATTCTGTGATTCTATGATTTATGGAACTTGTACTTTTATAGAGCTAGACATCAATTTCTTTATATGTGACAATTTCCCAGACTCTCTTCATATCGTGTTGTGTGCTCTTAGCCAGGATTATTAAAAATGAGTAAACTTTATCTAATTTTTTTAGAGAAGTCCAAGTATACGTTTTCACCCCATTTTTCTAATATTATCTAAGTAGGAAATGACTAATGACCTCTTTTGGAGGTGATTCCTCAGCTTTTTTAGCAAAGTCATTCTACCTTTGGACCATTGTCAACAATCACAGAAAGAAAAGAACAAGATCATCAATTCAGAATAAAAAGTGTATTTAGCACATTAATCTTTGTGTGTGTGTTCATGCTCATGGGTTATTCACAAACAGATTTAAGTTTTCATAAAAACTTTGTGTTTTGTCTGTTTGCTCTGTACAATGGGCCAGCAGAGTGACAAGATCCTTGCTGAGAGGAACTGATGTTTGTGGAATGTCTCTGTTTTTCTTCCAAGCATTTTACTTTCCAGTGTCAGAATTAAACACCTCCAGGTTCAAACACAACATTTTAGCACTGTCTCAGCACAGAGGTTAATCTGTGTTGAGAGAATGAATTTATGTTTTCTAATGAACTCTGCAGAAGGTGTTTGAATATCTTAGTGACTTGGGTAACTGTAACTAAGTTTTCTAGACCAAGAGGTAAACATGAAGCTTTTTTCACTCAGGAACTCCTAAAGATTTCATAGGTGATACAAAGAAGGTATAACTACATATAATTAACCTTAGATGACTGTCCCAAAAAAATGATGAGAAAATAAAATTATACATTTTGAGTCAGTAGGGAGTGAAAAAAAGAACATATTTGACCAACTGGAAATCACAGATGTTTTTTCTGTCCATTGCATCTGTTCTTCCAAGAACATGACATTGGTCATCAAGACCAGCTCCTTTTAGGACATAGTTCATCTTATCATTAATGTTTGGCCAAATTCCCACCAAAAAAGAACAGCAATTTTATTCTTATTTAGTATAATTTTTTTCTCTCTTTGCGAGTGTTTTTTCCTGAATCTCTCTGGCCTGATAACAAGAATCTGCCAGTAAGTTAAGATCTTGGTCAGCCTGCACATTTAGGGGTTTAAATTTAATTCACTCCTAGAAGAATCAACTCACTGCAGCAGAAAGTCTGCTTTTTTATAACCTGTACTTACCAATCCCTGATGTTCCTTACTACACTGACTCTGAACACAAGCTGAGGGATTGTATTAAAAACTTTAATGCCCCTAAAGTTAGATTCAGAATCTCCACTGATTCAGTTATGCAAAAATTGCTAATTACTTTAAGCCTAAAGCCAAGACCAGGGTTTTCTAAATCTTTCATTATGCACTTAACTATAACATAACCACTCATATCCAGTCATGTGTTGATGAAAATTTATCCACTACCTTTTCTGCTTCCTTTTATCTTGGCTGAAGACAGACTCTATCCCAAACCTGTCCAAAATATTAAAGCTAAGTCTATGCAACATTTTTATGTTTTTAAACATTTAATAAAGGTAAGTTATGCCAATTTTTAAAATATTCATTAGTGTATGTCTTTAATTGAAAGAATATTTTGGTAAGGATTTATTTAGTTTGAGGCTGGGGCTTTCTTTTTTTTTTTTTTTTTTTTTTTTTGCCATGTTAGCTTTGAGAAAACAGGTCACCTCTGCAGATAGATTGCAGCAAATCTGATTTATGGTCAAACCCTACAGAAAAGGAATCTCTATGAAATATTCACTTTGATTCAACTGCAGTGGGAAAATGTAAAAATAGAGAAAGCTCATGACATGATATATGAAAATAATTCATTCTGCTGTATATAAAAAATGAGGGGATCCGGCAGCATCAATGATTCATCCTCTGCTAATATAAATTCAAAGTAGAGGAAATGCTGAATTTTGTAAAACAACAGGCTGACAAGAGTTAAGCTGCCAACTATTGTTTTGGATCATCATTTCCTGAGAAACTGGGAAGATGATTATTGTTTTTTTCACCTGCTGCAGCTTCCTAGCACTCTATTAGCCTGCACAAAGGGCTTTCTATCTCCTTCACACCATCCACAGACATATTAAGATTGTGAACAGCTGGTGAACTGTTTTGTTACTGTTTTCAGTGCATGTCACTCTTTTTTTTTTTTTAAGCATACCCGCTCCTATTATGCTGGTGAAATATTCTTGATCAACACATTGGGTCAGCTCCTGAGCTGGTGTAAATCAGAAGAGCTCCACTGAAGCTGAGAAAATTATGTGGATTTACACCAGCTGGGAATCTGGCCCACAGATCCTAAGACAAGCAAATAATTCACAGTGAATTATTTATAGTGTGAGTTTCACATGATTTTCTGCTTATGAAAATCTTTGATTTATTTTGCATTCTATGCAAAGTTGCTTCAGAACGTTTCCTTTGGCAAAGAATTCTCTGGACTGCAGAAGTCTCAGCTTACACGTGATGGGTGTGTTATTCAGAGTAGGTTGCTGTGAGTTTGGGTAAAGACCCATGAGTTTTTCATTGTACTTGCTCTTGTACTTACTCTTAGTGGTATAAACATTTAAAAAAATAGTGTTAGTATTATTTTCTGTTTTATTTTTCTTTCCTGAATTGAAGATCTAGAACCACAAAGAAGGTTCTTTCATGCAGTCCTTTGGTAATGAAGATCCTTGATCACAGTGGAAGCAGATACATTTCCAGGTAGGTGGAAGAATGTTTCAGTGGTTTCAGTACAAGATACATTTACAATCCCTTTCTCACTTGCAGAAACCCTTTTCACCTGCTCAAGTAAGTCACTTTAGCTTCTCTATACCATATTTTCCCTATCTGCAGAATTTTGGAGTAATTAATATATCTTTAGGTTTCCTAAATCTCAGTATTTATTGTGATAAAACCAAGAGGATTTTCATATACTTAATGGATAACTTATATTGCATATTTATTGACACGTCTTGGAACAGGAGAGAGTCACCTAATTCTTTTCATGAGGAACTCCTCTCAGCTTCTCTGAAACATTTAAAACCTTTCACTACTTGGGCCTGAAATAATATTTTTTAAATTAATTTATTTATTTACTAACCATTAATTAGCCTTTGCAGTCTTAATGCACTTCCCCTTTTCTGTGAGCACCAAAGACACTGCCAATCTTAAATTTTAGCTTAAATTGCTCAGTGTTGCTACAGTTAACCCACTATTTTGAGTTGTTGCTCAAATGCCACTAATCAAAATAATTTTTTTAGGATTATTTCTGCATAAGGTTTTTAGGATCATTCACAACTCTCTTTCCAAGAAAAGATTCAGCAGTCAATTTTTCTTGGGACCAGCAGGACAAATAAATTATTTTAAGAGAAACATTAACAACACTCTGTTGGCGTCACCCTCACATTAAACATACATAACTCAATATATTTATTATTTCTCACTGCACAACGGGAGTGTTGGATCCAACATTCATCCTCTGCTGTCCCTTATTCCTTTGGAGCAGCACTGCTACACATCACCAGGGTGAGAAGTGATACAATTTTTAATTTCAATACAATGCGGTGCCTGGGAGCAGCTTTCATTGCGGGAAGTTCAGAAGGCAATAATTGTTGTGTGCATGGCACGCCAGCCTGATCAATGGGCTCTGAAGCCTGTGTGGCCAGCTCTGCCCAGCCCCACCATTTGCAACCTAATTAGCAGCTGCTCAGAGATGGGAAACAGGTGCAGATCCGGGCCCAGGCCAGGGAAGTCTGCCTATAATTAACAAGGAAAAAAGGGTCAGATATTGGGAAGAATATCAAATCTTGGTCCACTGGGGCTATCATGCTGGCCTCAAAGGCATAGTCACCTGAGATCTTAGGCATGCTAATGTAAATTATGCAAGCTTTCAAACAACATGGCTGCATAATCAGTTGGCAGGGAAGAAATGACTGGCTGGTTTTGTGTGGTTTAGTCTGAGCGCTTAAAAAAGAAATAGAAAGGATTTCAGTGTTCTCACTGTGTTGCTTTTTTGTTTTGCAAATAACAGTGGTTTGCTGTTGAATAAACAGAGGAGAAAACGCCTGACTTGTCTACTGTTAGTAGTGATGTGCAGGCATATATTTTAGCTCTGACATTTTATTTAATCATGAAACTGAGTGAACACTTATATATGCAGAAAAATTGATTCTGAATTAACAAGGATAACCCTGGTTAACGCTTGTATGGGCCCCTCTTAGCTGAAAGTTGGAGACTTCCTAATATCAGCACTGCTTTCTATGTGTATTTGTATAACTTGTGAAGAACCAAATTACTTCTCTTGGATATTAAAAAGGAAGTGTTTGATGGCTGGTTGATTCTGGCCATGGTGATGGTACTCAGGGCACCAACTGGGGTTCCAGATCCCATTGGGCCAAGCAGAATATTTACATGAGAGAAAAAGGAAGGCATTTTACATCAGAAGAAAAAGATAGGAAACTACCCCAAGGTAGTTAAAATGTATTGATGACTTGACAGAACTTTCTGGATGCCAACAGGTACTTCAAAGGAAGGACTGTGTCCCCATGAGGTGAGGCATAATCCTTCCATTTGCCCTTTGAAGTTTATCTGATTAACTTCAATTCTGTAGCAGAACAGAGGCAAATCACACACATTTATACTAATGAGCCCATTACAGAACAGATCTAATTGAGATGTTATTATGTCATTATATACATACACACACATGCACAAACTCATGACCATTTTGTTGAAACATGGGATACAGGGAAATCAAATTAAAGGCAAAATGAGGAGGAAGGCAAAGGACTTCTTAGTCTCTTCCACTGTAAAATTTCTGCACACATAATATTTAAATGCCTACTTTTACTAAAAGAGCAGCCAGAGAGTAATACTTGTACCTGTTTTTCACTGGTATTTACAACACACATCCTTTCCTTTCTCCTAGAAAGTTACTTTATTTAAAAATACATTTATTTTATATACTTACTCAAAAATATAAAAAATGAGTGAAAATCTCAAATCAGGAAATATGACAGTTTTTTGACAAAATAGGTTTTTTTTGTGGGATGGGGGGGAATTAGACCCTGTTGAAAGTAGAAGCATTTTGAGACTAGAACAGCTGTGAAATCATTCAAGTTATCTAGGTTTTTTGGATTTTAGCTCTTTGGTTGCTCAAATTTTCAGTTTCCAAACATTTGACAGTTGCTGATTTCTTGCTCTGCTTTAACAGGGGAAATATTGTAGTATCATAGAATTGTAGAATGGCTTATGTTGGAAGGAACATTAGAAATTATCTAATTACCCCCTCTTGCCACAGGCAGAGACATCTTCCACTATCCCAGGCTGTTCCAAGCCCCATCCAGCCTGGCCTTGAACACTTCCAGGGATCCAGGGGCAGCCACAGCTTCTCTGGGCAACCTGTGCCAGGACCTCACCACCCTCACAGGAAAGAATTTCTAAGAACTTTCATTATTTGGTATTTTTGCATTGTGGCAAAATATAATAGTAGAAGTAATGAAAATAGCATAAATTTTTAGAAGAGGAAGGATGTTCTTGTGCTTACAAGGCTCACTAGACCAGAATGTTTCTCAAAGCAAATGTATTTCCAGGATCTTTCTGTTGCTGAGGGAAATGACCATCTGGGCGTGAGTCGCTGACCTGCCTGTGCAATAGACAGCCAGTGAGAGGAGCCAAAAAAAGAGCTGGAAATTTAAGAGCCTCTGAGGTTAAGCAACAAATTCACATCCACAAAATAAAGAACAGAAGTCTGCCAATGTCGTGTAAAGAAACCAAGAACAAGACTCCCGGAGAGACCTAGAAGTTTACTACTCTGAATTTTTATGTATGTGATTAGTTACAAGAGTGACAATTGTAAAAGTTGGCTTATCCCAGAGATCTGGAGCATGTGTGGCAAGCAGACCTGCTTCACCAAAGGAGTGTCACTGGAATCACAGTATCCTTCTGATTTCTGTGTCAAAAACTTCTGTGGATTTGATGTGGTTTCTCAAATTTTTTTCATTCTGGTGAATCTGGCAGAAAATAATTTTACTCTGAAGTTGTCAACTGACTCTACTTTGTCTAGACATTAGCTTTGATCAACAGATGGGGAATTGAGCCAATGTGGGCTCAAAACACCTGCCCAAGATCATGTGAGAAACAAAAGCTGAGCTGAGAAAATGTGCCAGGGCTGTATATAGTTTATTTTTTCCTTCCACTAACAGCAAAATCCATGTAGCTTAAAAGCAGAAACCAGCAAAAAACGTATGTCTGTTTTTTGACTCAATCACATTGTGATCATACAAGAGGCTCTATTTAAGTTTCTCTTTTAAGAAGCTAGAACCCCTAGAATTTAGGAAAAAATAAAAAGATATTACAAATATTTTATTTGCATTTTATTTGTTTAATTTTTTTGTATTCTAAGAAGAAATTCAGGAATAAATTTGCAGAACTGCCTCATTTTTACATGCTGGTCCTATGATTATGCATATAGGTCCAGAAAGCAGCTTGGAACAGCCAACCACATTTTTAGTGACCCAGCACTGTGTGTGATACTACAGAATGTTATTGTGGAATCATAATATCATTAAAGTTTGAAAAGACCTCTAAGTCCAGCAGTTGAAGTTTAGTGATGCTGCATAAGAAGCCCAAATGCATCCATATTTATTTTTTTTTTCCTTAAAATGCAATTCTTCTACTTTATTCCTCTTTTTTTCTTACCCTCATAGCTGCAGTGGTGGGAACTATATTGTGCCTCTCAGTGGTCCAGAGTGCAGTCTAATATACAATGCTTGACAAAGTCCCACAAAGCAGAATACAAATCACTCCATGTCATACTGGAAAAGGAAAGCAATGTGAAATTTCTTCAGTATCAATAACTTTTGCTTCTTGAGTCTTCAGAGGAGACAATTTTAAGGAAAGAGAGAGAACTTTATTGCTGGAGATAATTTGGAGAGGGGAAGTATGACTGTCATTTGAATTTGACAGCCTGAATTCCCAAGATAGTTTTTTTTTATTATTCTTGTTCAAAAATCTCAGTGCTGATTCTAGAACAACACCCTTTATGCCTAACATACAAAGTAAAGGAAATATTTATATATATTCTGCATATGTGAAGCTACCTATACACACACACATTTTCAAATCTCAAGTGACTTGAAGTGATTAATTAATCATTGCAGTACCCCTGGGATGGGAATATTATCTCCAATTTAGAAGCAGTGAAATGGATGAAAACAGTTCGAGTGATTTATTCAGAGTAAGAAGCCAGCAGAGCAAAGAAACTGATTCTGACTCATTTCTAACTCTTTGCATGATCAACATATTTCTGTAGGTTACTGAGCTCGGTGTTGGAACCCAGAATGCAAACACCCCTGAACTTCATGATTGAATTGACTTCCAATTCTTTATTAGGGTTAATATTTTTAAAAAATTGGCTGGTTTTTTGCACCAACTCAGCTAGAGAATAAAACATTTCAGCATTTACCATTGCATTCTAATTCTAAACATGCATTTCAAAGTACCAGCAGGTATGTACACACAAATAATTACTTGTTGGTCTAATGAAAGCTCTCACCACCCTTTACTAACATTATTTATTTATTATCCTTAGATCATCATAGCTAAATGAATCATAGTCTTGTAATATATGGCAGAAAATATAATTGGAGTCATTGGAGGTATGATGATCAAAGGAGATAAGGGAAACCTTGACATTTTTAATGGGATTAAACTGAAGATACTAAAATAAATGTCTTTTACTACAGAATATAGCTCATGCTTATTAGGAACAGAGATTTTCAGTGGTGCTTCTGCCATGGAAGAGCTTTCCTCCCTGAAAGTGGATCCCTACAGTATTTTTAATATATTTTTTTCCCCTGCTACTGTCATTAACCCTGTCTAGCCACCATCACGAGCACCAGACAAGGCAATCCAATGCTGAGACACTGAATTATTGCCAACCCATTTGTGCCATCTGCTGCACAAGTGTTGTTGATGGAAGGGGTGGCGGGGCACCTGGTGACCATGATGTCAAAACAACATTCGTAAGGGCAGGCAGGGAACAGCAAAAGGGCTGCATGAAAAAAGCAGTGAGACAGGCAAGGGGCTGGGATAAGCAGAAACTCCAAGGCAAGCAAAACTGATGCTCTTCTGCTTGGTTACTTTGAGAATCCCAACCACATGCATTGAGGTGGTCTTCTCTGAAATGGGAGCAAAGTGGAATTTTGCTGCTTATAGGACACAGAAGTGATGTAGTAGCATTGCTGCCACTGGAAAGCACAGAGAAAAAGAGGGGAAAGGATAAAGAGATGAGGAAGGGAGCTGTGGAATTGGGTTTGATCATCATCTACCTGAAGGGATGGGGAAGGAGAGGAGGATGGAGTGCAGCTGTGAGAAGGGGTTTCTGCTCCTGTGTTTCGAGGGTTTGGTGTAGAAATATCTGGCAAAGCAATTAAGGATGTATTTCCATCATCTGTAGGTAGCCTGTTTTCCTCTTGTGCTTATATGAAGTAATGTGGCATCATCTATATAAATATAAAAATATATAAATACTTTTTTTGTCATAGACCACTAATAGAATAAAATGCTCACCTGAAAATCTACCTATTTTCAGGTGATTTTCAGGTAGGTCCATTCCTACACTTAGTGAATATTCTCTCCATGTACTTCTGCCTGTGCACCAGACTGTTGGAAGCTTCTAAACTTAAAAACGCCTCCCATCACTAAAAAAGCCATGATTTTTTTTTATTTATTTACCAGGTTTTGTGACTTTATAAGGAACTGCCACCATCCTCAGTGTGCCTGCTAGTTACCTGCTCTTTTTCTTTTTCCTCCTTAAAGCTTAAGATCTCTCATACCATGTTCTTCCAGGATTCATGACAGACACCACTGAATAGAACTGGTTTTTTTATTACTTTTAAACATATTTTTAAATAATTTGGTATAAACTCCATATGGGGTGCACTTTCTTTTTCTGTTTCTTTTTCTCTCTCTCTCTCTTAGTCTCTCTCTGAAGTGACACGGATTTGTAGCACAAACTTTGAATTGATGTGATTCGGTGAGGTTCATTGCTGGAGGCAATGTTATGCAATAGCTGAAAATCTTACAAATTTCAGATGGCAAACATTCTTTCGTGGCCTTTAAGGTCTTTTTGTGTGGATTGTTTTACATCTTTGAATTGCAAGATGTAAATTTTACATTTTCTAATTGGCTTCCTAAAAAAGTCTTATTTTTATTCTTCTTGTTGCTTTCCAAGTAATATTCTGAACACAAATAAGGAATACAAATATATTACTTATTACAAGTATTATTTTCTTTTTTATATTCAGGTCTGCTTCACGTGTTCAGTTGTAACCATAATTTGCATCTGGACATCTAGAATACTGTGAAAGAATTGAGTAACATAAATCTGCACACCCCAAGTTAGAAAACAAAAAGCCCAGTCGGAAGTGTCTTACAGGCTATTCATCCATCCTCTAGGAAGTAGAGTTTCTTAGGATCACTGATCCAGATAGCTGGAGAATTGAAGATCTGCAGTGTCCACGATCAGTATCAGGTGTCTTTTGACCATAAAGTTATCTCAAAAGTCTCTGCATTTTTTTCTTCCCTTCTTGAAGTCTTTTCATAATTTTAAAGAATTCTGTGAACATTTATTTTTCTTGGACCAGTTTCAGACATCTTTTTTAGAACCATAGAATCCTAGAATATCCTGCATTGGAAGGGACCTAAAAGGATCATTGAAGTCCTACTCTTGGCCCTGCACAGAACAGCCCTGAGAATCTCACCCTGTGCCTCAGAGTTTTGCCCAAATTCTTCTTGAGCTCTACAGGAACAGCTACATCTTTTTCCTCCAACTTAATTGACTCTTTCTCATCTTTTCAATCTCTGCCCATTCTTGAATTCTCTGTAGAACTAAGGTTCTCTTTAATTCACCTCTAGACCCACTTGCTATTTTTATTTGTATACATTTTCTTGCTGAAGCCATGAAGAACAGTGAAATTATTTTTCTCTTAGAAATATTTATACCTCCCAGCCTGATATTTAACTCTGAAAAAGAATGACAGAGAAGAGCCACTGTTCCTGCAGTAGACAGGTATTTTTGGAGAAGTGCTGACTGCTCAAACTCAAATCTCTCATTCTGTGCTAATTCATTTTTTTACTGTGTAACTCTAGAATTTTGTACTTAGTCTTACAGAATTAAATCTACTTCTGATGATAATTTTGACTTTAAATTATTTTCCTGCAGCACACTTGCACACCATTTAACTGGAGTCATTCACAATAATTAATAGTCTTACTCTTCATTTTGTAATTAAACTTTTTAATAACAACATTAAACCATACCTCTCACAGAATACTTAAGTTGGAAAAGACCTGTAAGATCATCAAGTCCAACCATTAACCATTAAACCATGTCCCTAAGTGCCACATCCACGTGCCGTTTGAACTCTTCCATGGATCATGATTAGACCACTTCCTTGGGCAGCCCATTTCAATGCCTGGCCACAGTTTCAGTAAAGATTTTTTTCCTAAAATTCTATCTAAACTTCCCCTGGTGCAACTTGAGGCCCTTTCCATGCATCCTACCCATCTTTCCACTGGTTACCTGGGAGAAGAGACCAAACACACCTGGCTGCAATCTCCTTTCAGAATATTTCTGGAATGTGAGATGTTACATCAGGTGTCTATAGCAAAATGATCCTTTATTATATTTATTTTATATATATTTTTAATTTTTTTGCCTCAATCTGACCGTGGCAAATTTCAGTGACAACATTATGAAACTGGAGACAAATCATATCAACTGAGTATTTCCCTGAGGAAAATTCACTTTTTCTGGTTGAAATTTCTTGTGCTCACTTGTCAGAGGAATACAGAATCTGCAAAGATAAAAACTCACAAACCATTATTGCATGAATTTATCATTAGAGATGGAACTATGCCACAATTAAAAAAGGACAAATGTTCATGTCAGAATTAAAAAGATGTTATGAATTGGTGGTAATTCAGTCAACAGATTGATAAGGATTGGGATTGAAATTTCATGGTTGTTGAAAGTTTTAACGATTTTTTTGCCTTTGTCATGTTACGTTTAGAGGTTTAAGATTATGGGTGTCAATGTTTAGCTCTTTGTTCCAAGTGCATTTGCAATGCCTTGCAAGAGATTTTTTTTTTTTTTCATGTGAAGGGACAAAAATTTATTTGCTGAACTTTGAAGAAGAATCATATTTTGAAATATTACTCTCCTGTGCTATTTAACTATATTGTTCTGGCTTCAGACTTTCCCAAGCTTCATGTGTCTGGTTTCTAGAAAGAATTAGTTTTTTATTTTCTGAAATCCTTCAGTTGAAAAGTCAGTACAAAACAAACAGAGGTTTTAGTTGACCTCATAATGTTTTTTCCTCATAGTCACAACACGCAATTTCACGATGTCTCCAAATACACACAAAGAATCACAGAATCGCTGGGTTGGAAGAGACCTTCAAGATCATCGAGTCCAACCCAGCCCTAATATCTCAACTAAACCATGGCACCCAGCACCACATCCAATCTTTTTTTAAACACATCCAGGGATGGTGACTCCACCACCTCCCTGAGCAAACCATTCCAATACTTTATTACCCTTTCTGTAAAAAACTTTTCTCCTAATATCCAACCTATATTTCCCTTGGCACAGCTGGAGACTGTGTCCTCTGGTTCTGTCAGTTGCTTCCTGGAAAAAGAGACCAACGCCACCTGACCACAGCCACCTTTCAGGGAGTTGTAGAGGGTGATAGGGTCACCCCTGAGTCTCCTTTTCTCCAGGCTAAGCAACCCCAGCTCCCTCAGTTGTTCCTCACAGGACTTGTGTTCCAAGCCCCTCACCAGCCTCGTTGCCTCGTCTGGACACTCAAGCATCTCAACATCCTTCCCAAACTGAGGGGCTCAGAACTGGACACATCTACACCTGGGCCTGAGGTGGAAGAAAATACCTTAATAACAGTGATAAAACATTTTCAGGTTGTGAAATAGTTTGTCTTGAGAGACTTCCATAGCAGAAAAATACTGACATCCTTATTTTATGAAGTAAAAGAAGCATGCATTTTTCTGGTGAAGAGCTATTATGACTTTTCCTACATCTTTTGGATAAGACAATAGGGTTCTGGCCATATCTTCCATTGCCCTTTCAATAGCACTGTTTATGTAGCTGTGTACATCTCCACCTGCTTCCCTGGAAGTAAACAGATGTGGTTTTCAGTCCTTCAGTGCTGGAGTTCTTTTAGCTACTCCAGCACCTGCACTCCATTAAAATATACGTGACTCTAATTTGCCTACACGATGACCTACTTTAGTTTCTCCTGGAAAAACTCATTTTTGTTTCTCAAGCTGAGCCATGGTGTGTTTCAGCTCTATTTGTCAAACAGAGGTTGTTTTCCACCCAAGATGGAGCTGCAAATATAATTCAGGACTTACACACACTGCACGGTAAGGTTGGCCTTCCACTTGTATGGAAGTTAACTAATTAACCACTCACTAGGAAAATAATATGATATCCAAATAATTTTCTGCAAAATTAGAAAACTTTATACCAGTGCTTCAAAGTGTCTGAAAGGTAAATCAAATAGTGTTTCATCCCTAGGTCATACCTAGATTGTCTATGAGGGACAAAACTAATTCATCTGAATATGAAATTCATAAAATAATAACTCTCTTTGTATCTGTGACAAATCTTTGTTGATTTCAGAGCATCTGGGTAACTTTATCATATAGGCAGACACTCATGTAATCTGGAATATTGTCTTATTTTCATAATAGCAAAATTTGCCTTAGGGTTTACTGTTAATTAATCATGTCCAAATATTAACTGACATCCGTTCTTGGGTGTGAGCAAAACTCCCCCCCAGGGCACCTCCTCTGTGAAAAATTTAACATTTCCATTTAGAAAGTGAAAAGGATGAAATGCTCTAAGAATTAGGGCAGCTGTATACAAGGGGAAAACTAGCTGAGGGAAGACAGGGAAAGACCAATTGGCTCCTGGGAACCAGCTGAGGGAGAAGTCATCAGTTTTGGCAGAGTTTGTGTGAAAGAAGGAAGAAAGGAAGAAATAGTAAGGAGCTGCCATCTTCCCCTGGAATCACACTGATGTAAGCCCAAATGGAGTCCAGAATGAGCAGACGATGCAATCTTTGATCAGCATTACATTAATTTTACATTCTTGGTGATCCGTGTAGACTTTATGGAGTTGTTACAGACTTACAGCAGAGCAAATGAGGATAGACCTAAACCTAGAGAGAAAATTCTGTTTGTTAGCAGAATAATTTGGGTGAGCATATCCATATAGGATCTTACCATAAAAAACTTCCAAGGCTCCTTGAACTTTTTGGGAATGGTGTGAAAATTAATAATGAGTGTTTGAACTGTTTTTCATTTTACTCATGAAAAAAGATGAAATATTTAAAAGTGGCAATCCTGTGGAATGAGTATAATGTACATGTATAGAGAATGCCCATCAAGACAGCCATGTAGAGGTGAGTTGAAGTCTGTGCACGAAGAGATTTCACTCCCAGTGTTTCTTAATCCTGCTGTACATATATATTTAAAAAAAAAAAAAAAAAACCTAGAAATGCTGATTCCTTCCCATCACAGTCTAGCTTTCAGAATGACTCTGATTTTTTCCAGAGGTCCCTGCCCTTAAACATAAAGGCAGACAATGAGTTAAAAATGATATGGTTTGTTGAAAACTGTAGTAAAACCTGGAATCCATTCACTCACATGGTGTAAGATACTCTAGATAAACATATGTTACTCCATGCTTCCTGCTTGAAAACTTTGCTGTTCAAGCCCATTTTACTTTGAGGCACAGATGGGTTGCAACTTGCTTATATTTCCATATTTGGCCATTGAATGAGCCAAGAATAGTACAAGCATCACCATTTCCAGCTCTCACTTGCAATTTTCCCTCTTTATATTTTCCAATGGTAATTACAGCAAGTTTGGGATAGTCTTTTTTTTTCCTCAAAGGTGTATTGACAGTTGTTTGAATTACATATTTTTTTTCTTTGGTGACTACAATGTTCTTGGAAGTGTTCAAGGCCAAGTTGGATGGGGTCTCGAGACACTTGATCCAGTGAGTGGCATCCCTGCCCATGGCATGGGGCTGGAACTTGAAAATCTTTACAGTTCCTTCCAACACAAGTTGTTCTCTGTTTTGACACCTGTTCAAATCACCCATTACAAGTAGATCACGTCTAGAATACTGTGTCGTGTTCTGGTCAAAGGAGGCAGAACATGGCTTTGCATGACAAGATGAGGACAGCCAAAGGACATAAGCTGAAACAGAATTTCAGACAAGATTTAAAGAGAAATTTCCACCAGGGGAGCACTCAAACACTGGGAGGTGTTGCTCAAAGTGGTTGGACATCTTCACTCCTCAGAGGTTTTGAGCAACCACCTGGGTCAAGCCCAGAGCTACAGCTCTCTGTGCTTTTGAGTACAAGGTTTAATCAGAGACTTCGGAGGCCCCTTCCATATTGCACTAATCTGGTTCCAGACAGCTTTGCACTTATTCATAGAATCATAGAAACACAAAATGGTTTGGGTTAGAAGGGACCTTAAAGACCAACCCATTGCAACCCCTCTGCCATGGGCAGGGACACTTTCCATTTGACAAGGTTGCTCCAAGTGTCCAAGTCCTGGACACTTCCAGGGATGGGACAGCCACATCTTTTCTGGGCAACCTGTGCCTCAACACCCTCACAGTGAAGAGTTTTTCCCTGATACCCATTCTAAAGCTACTGTCTGTCAGTTTGAAGCCATTTCCCTTTGCCCTGTCATTCTTGTAATTCATCTCTTTCCCTCTCTCCCTCTCTCTTTCATGGATTCCCTTGAAGTACTGGAAAGCCACAATCAGATGACCCTGAAACTTCCTTTTTTCCGGACTGAAAAATGCAAATTTTCTCAGCTTTAACTTGTAGGAGAGCTTCTCCATCAGTCTAATCATCTTGGTGACCTGCTCTGGACTCATTATATGACTCTGCAGCCTCATTAAAGATATATTTTGAATCCTGCTGCATTGTTTGCACACACATTTTTTTGTCTTTCTCAAAGAATCCCTTGCCTTGCACTTACGCAAAACTCCTTTGATCTCGCATTAAAAATTGCTGATGTTTCTCATGTTTTCTTGTATTATATTGATAAGTTCTCCCATGACCCATGGCTAAGAAGTCATTCCTAGATGACACTTTAGTCTCTCTTGAAATCTTTGCTGAGTTGCTTTCTTGCTCTTGTAAAATGCATTCAACATCACAGATATACGACAGATAAGTGAACGTTCTGGCAGATTCCAACCTCAGGAAAACAAACCATTTTAAGTCTAAATTTGTATCAAGCTATCCCTTCCTGTATGTACATATTTTGACACCTTCGTCAACACAATTTCACTGTGCTTTTGTGGAGTATCTGTATATTTCTTGAAACCTCTTTATGCAGATAAGCAAAATTCAGGCACTTCTCCCAGTTTATTGAGTTTTCACAGCTCCATTTATAGTTTAGTTTCTTTGGAGGGTTCTGGAACAAAAGCTGGAGATAAGAACTGAGAGGTTTTGAAAAGTTGAAGGAGAAGCAAGTGTGCTTTTGTTTGCATATATGAATGTAAGTGAATATGAATGTATGTTTCTTTACACAGCCTCCTTCTCTTTCGCAGACCTTAGAATTTTTTATAATGTCAAGTTTTGTGCTGCAAGCCCAAGTTTGGCTTGAATTACAGCAACTCACATTGGGAGGTTTTCAGTTGTACTCCTTGGAGTTTGCACTAACAAGCCACGACTTTTAGAAAATATGGTAGAGAATCAGAGCATGGCATGTGGATGTGGCACTTGGGGACATAGCTTAGTGGGGGCCTTCACAGCACTGGGGGAATGGTTGGACTTGATGCTCTTAGAAGCCTTTTCAACCTAAACAATTCTATGACTTTATGATTCTATTGTTGTAGTAGGAAAAAGGTGATGTCCCATAATTATTCAATCCATTTTACTGAAGTATATTGGCACTGATTTCTTTTCAGCAGAAAACTGTGATTTTTGCAGCTTTCCTGTACCAATGAGGTATTCAGAGCAACATTCATGTCTTAGATCCACTGCTGCCCAGGACACCAGAAGAATATAAAGAAATAAGGAATTTCACATGGGAATCCAGAAGGCAACACAACTACACCTGTATTGGTAAACTGAAGAGCCAGTTGCAGTTTTTGGCCCATTGGCCAAATGACAGAATACTTCCATACTATCAAATTCTTTTAACCTTTGAAATAGAACAGAAAACCTTCAAATTCCTCTTGGAAATGGTTCATGGCCTGTGTTGATTGAGAAACCTTGATTAAATATTGTATAGCATTGTGCTAGTTTACCTGGGTAAAAAAAATGTCGCAGGCACTACACTGCTAAAATAATTCAATGACGTTCCAGTGCCTGTGTTCAGGAGCTGATAGGTTCAAATTACCAAAACTGACAAAATTCAGATGCCTGATATTGGAGAAAAACTGTAAAAAAAAGCTGTCCTAATAGTAAGACTAATGAGGGATATGCTACTGGAAAATTACTCTTCCCAAATTGTATCTGTGGTTATAGAAGCTCATAATTTTTTGTTAGTCCCTTGTTCACTCACTGGGGTGTATATCAGAAAATCATGGCTGGAAGCAAATTGATATAAAATTAGACAGGCTTCCACTACCATTGTAACATATTTCTGAAGATAATGAGGACTTAGGAGCCAAGTCCCTTAAGTGTTTGCCATTTCTGTGTGTTAACTCATTGCACATTTTGTAGATTTGAACAGGAAAAAAAAAAAAGAAAAAAATGGAGATTTTTTTTTTTTTATTAAGCTTTTGAGAAATAAGAGAAGTAAATTAGGAAAAACTGGATTACTAAAACCTGGGTATTCTTCAGATTCCATTGAAGTATATGGTGTCCTCTAGCTGTCTTTGAAAAACACTAAAAGTATAAAATAAATTGTTTTTATTTTTTTTTTTCATTTGGTTTTGGAGTTTTTTTACTACTTCCAGCAATTTTGTTTGCAATATAAAATATTAAATTTTGTCACAGAGGTCAAAGTCAATCACTTTGCTAGTTAGCTTGTTTGGAAGGAAGAATAACATCTTGTTTGGAAACTATAGAGCTTTTCCTGAGTCACTTTGGGTCCATGTCTTGCATTTCTCGTGTGTGGGCAGTCTTGTACTTGTGTTACATAACAAAGATCTCCCCAGGCACAGAAAATTTTAGGAACCTATAGAAATTTCAGTCCTGGATGGTACAAAATAAATGAAACATCACATAGCTTCTGAGAAAGGGGAAATTTTTATTGTTCTTTGTTTTATGACATCCTTTTCTGATAAGTGGTCGCAGACTATCAGCAACTTTGCTGCAGGAGTTGCAGAAAAAGTTGGTTATAATCTTGTTTTTTAAGTGCCACAATAGGGGAATATGTCAGCTTCAACGGCTTGTCATATGTGATTGTTGATTGCATGCCTAAGTGAAAACTAGAGGATAATGAAGAATCCAAAGCAGACCATGATAACAATGATCCAAGGGTGAGTTAACAATGTCTGTTGTGCATTTTCTCCATTTCATGTCTCTGCTGTTTTTCCTGTTCTTCCACACATACAGGTTGGACCAGACATGAAAATCTGAGTGCCTACTGAGGCCAAAACTAAACCTTTGCAAATAGTGATAACTGGAATCAAAATTTTTGGTTTTTTTAGCATCTTTGTACTGAAAGGAGACATCCCTGTTTTCACTAGATGAAAGAATAGGTGGTGGGAGCATTATAAAAAGTGTTTCTCTGGCAAAGGAACAAGCCACAGCTCTTGTTAGTGTAGGACCAAAGACTGCTGCATTTACCAAAACAAATAGCAAAGCAGTTAGAAACAGAATTTACTGTATGGATAAGGATGCTAGGTAGGAAAAGTGAAGAGCAGACCAATAAGAATAATTATATGTCACAGTGAAAACCACTAGAAAGAAATGGGAATGAATCATGTGCAGAGGTACTGTACAAATTAACACAGCTTCCAAAGTGCTGTATTGATTTTAAAATAGGGGTCGAGAGAAGAATAATTAGCATCAAAAGGGGAAAAGGAAAAAAAAAATCAAGTTAGGGATGTACTTTTCCAAACCTGGGGCAGATATTTTCAAAGGTGCTGAAATTAATGTGATCTCGGTAGATAATTCCCCCAGCTAGTTTTGAACTTTTTCATAGAGATGCTTACTATTGGGTAGTTAGATCCATAATTAAGCCCTTAAACCAAAGAAAATTAGTTTTCAGAGAAGTTGACCTCTTCTTAAAGTTATTCAGAGTTCAGCACTTTTGAAGATCAGGGCACTTTGATTTAGGTCTTGGGTCCATAGCCTGGGTATCTTGACCTGAAGGGCCTCTTGAACAAATGTCACAGGGTTACAACCTCCACATCCCCCCAGTACTGCAAAATGAAAAGCAGGTGATGCAAAGATCTCCCTGCAGAAGGGGCAGCCTGATAGGACAGAGCTGTGTCCTTGCTGGCTCAATGTGAGATAGTTGCAGGAAGTACAACAGATTCCCAACAACCTGCACAGCTTTACTCAATGTTTTTCTGATGTCAGTCCAGGTGGCATGGTGCATGAGGGGAATAAGAGGCAGTCACGAGGTTGAATTTGCAAGTAAGTGACCATAATTCAAATGCTTTGGTTCATTTCCTCAGATTCCTGAGTCAAGGCTGGCCAAGAACCTTTCTTCAAATCAAGGGAAGAAGCTCTGCTGAAAACTGATGAGCTATTCTGCCACCCTGGGGAGGAATTAATGATTAGACCCTGCTTGAGGGTTCAATTTCTTGGCTGTACAGAAAATAAAAAACAAAAAATCCAAATGGTTGCCATCCTCAGAGGAATTCCTTGATCTCTCTCAGTTAGTACCATACAGGCAAAAGATTGGGTTTTGTTCTCATGACAGACAAGGAGACTTTAGCCACCTCTTTGGCTCTAGTCTGGTCTAACTTGGTCTCTTTCACCATCACAGAACCATTAAGGAGAAGACCTCTAAGACTGTCTTTGCAAAACAGTTTCCAAAGAGATTTATAAGAAGCTCAACTGCTGGGCTGACTAAACGTTGTAAATAGGTAAAGGTTGGTTCTGTGCTTATTTAACTGATATAATTCAAAATCTCAAGACACACATTTTACAACTGTTGAAGCTTGTGTGGCTTTCAGGTAGTGACAATACACTGTTGGAGCCAGAGAGAGGATTAACATCACCTTTACCTCCCCCAAAGCCATTTTGCCACCATTTTTGTTCCTAGTAAAATTGCAATGGGTTTGTGCAATGATCCCATATATTAAGCCTTCAATTTTTCTCTTTCGTCTTTGTTCAACTTCTTTCTTTCCTCTTTACACACCTTCTTTTTTGCCAAGATCTGTTCTTTTTTCCTCCCCTCCCCTCCCCTCCCCTCCTCTCCTCTGATAATTTCCTTTTTCCTTGACTGCAAAAATCAGTCAATAGAAGGGTCAACTGTCTGTTTTGTGGCTTTGATGCTGCATTCTAAAATTATGAGGGCTGAGCAGGAAAAGAAATCGGCTATATTAGATCATTGTTCATTATCTGAACAGTCTGTTGCTCTTCTTAGCTAGATTCTGCATCTGAGGCAAATATAATGATGTGACTCGGCTCCATAACACATGAAAAAAGTGGTGGAGCGAGATCTGGGAACCTGTCCATCAAAAAACAATGGAAAAAAGTTTTCAGTTTCCATAGTTTTTGCTTTAATGGCTTCACACATAGACTGGAAAGGGCTGCAGGGAGCACTATGACTGTCTCCTCTGACCTCTTGCATTACACAAGCCACTGAACTGAGCAAATCGATCTCTGCAGCTGGCCCCTACCTTGGGTTGGTTTGTATGAAATCCTAACAGCTTCACTCCTGGGGCAGAGCATCAGTACTGTATTTATTCCACACTTTTTGGGAAGATATCTAGGCTAGCATTGGTTTTAGCTTAACAAGAAAATCTCTCCAGTGTTTCTCCATAATCAGTGGAGAGAAACACTTTGGCTCTTCCAGCAGGGTAGTCAGGGCTTTCAGAGTTTGGCCCTTACCATGAATCTTAACATTAAGTGAATTTTTTTCCTGTTTCTGACTACCAAGAGAGCATGTGGAGATAAGCATTTCCAGAAAGAATTCAACCTGTTTGAATAACACCCTCTTGTGTTGTAATGACAAAGGCTTCTTCTGCAAATTGATTCCTTTTTATTCATTTTTAAGTAGATGTTTTTTAAGGGAAGAGCCAACTCATTTTTGAGCAAGGGCATTATTTTCAAATTAAAATATTACTGTTGTCTATTACAATGACATAAAAGCAAGTAAAACTAGCAAGAGAGTGAACATTACCCCTTGGAATTCCTCATTAAACAGCAATATTCACATGTCAGTTAATGGGATTAAGCTAGTGGTTCCTGGCGGATACTTATTACAACAGAATTCAAGCAGTTAAAGCAATATTGGTGCTTTCACATGTCAAATATTTGTATAAGAATTTGAGGTTTATTAGTGAAGTTGATGGAATTCTTTAAGGAAGTTATAAGGGAACAATCTGTCCAAGCAATGGAGAACACAGAACAAGTTCACCAGTAGAAGACTTTGAAAGAAAAATCAAAGAGCATCCCTCTGGACACCTTTGTGTCCAGAAGGGCACCCTTGTGCACCCAGTTGCTGGCATAGGCAATATATTACTCAAGTGTTAAACTCCAATTTTTTAATGGCATAAAAATAAACTATACAGACATCTTTAATTTTCCAAATAAAAAAGTCAAAGGAGCAATATTTTTCCACATTACCCATCCATATTCATCTTCCTGCAGAAATAGTGGTCCTGGTCTGTTCTGACAGTCATAAATTGTCTGGACCTCTTATTAATAAAGGAGTTTAATTCTAGGATCACCCTGAAATTTCAGTGCAGGTAATTGCATTTTGCATGTCTCACCCTCCCTCAGCCCCTTCAGTTGTCTTCAGTTCCTATTCAAATTGTGACAGGGTATTGTCAAATATATTTAATAACTGACACATTCCATATCTGAAGTGTCTCCATTTTCTGTCTGATGAGGAGGTGAGTTCCCAGTTTGTTTCCCTAGTTGGCTTGCTTGCCAGCTGTGTCAGGAAGTTCTCTTCCACACGCTCCAGGAACCTCCTGGGCTGTTTCCTCTCTGCTGTATTGCATTTCCAGCAGACATCTGGTAAATACTCCATGAGGACAAGGGCTGGATATTGTGAGACTTTGCTTTGCTGTTTGTAGAATATTTCATCTGCCTCTTCATCCTAGGTAGGTGGTCTGTAACAGATTGCCAGCAGAATATTGGCCTTGTTGGCCTTCACCTGCCTCTTGTGCCTAAACATTAAACTCTATCATCAACAAAAAGCTTCAAATAATCAAAACTCTCACTGAAATTCAAGGTTACCCCATTGCCCCTTCTTTCTTGGCAATCCCTTCTGAAGAGTTTACAGCTAGTCTATCCATTGACAGACTCCAGCTGTGCCAGTCACCCCACCATGTTTTCATGATGGAAGTTACATCAGAGTTTCCCTGGTGCACAGCGTCTTCCAGGCCCTCCTGTTTGTTGCCCATGCTGTGTGCATTGCCATTAGATGGTCTTCATTTGGAATAGTGATCTTACCACATTTTATGGGGAAAAGCCCCAGTCCCTACATGACAATTTTCAGATGCTTCCACAGTTTCTAACATGTCAACAACCTGGTGACTTTGCTGCCACATGGATCTTCATCCCCCACCTCCAGTGAGACAGCAGACTGAAGAACATTGCTAGCACACCACCCCATGGCCATTGGCAAGTCCCCCCCAGGTTTATGTGCACTTGTCTTGGTTTTAGCCCTTTCCACCTTCAAATGCGGTCAAAGCTCTTTCAGTGACCCATGTTAATTCCAGTGGAAAGGAACTTTTCTCCTTTTGACACAGCTGTATCTCTGATGCCAGCAGGCCTGATGCCATGTAGACTCATCCATAACCAAAACCCCCCAAATTCTGCTGGTGACACCAGATGGAGATCTGCTGGCTCTCCCTGTTCCTCCCCTCATTATTCCTTGCAACTGGAAGGGTAGAGAAGAATGCTACTTGTTCTTCTGATCCCTTAACTAGTTGTCCCAGTGCCCTGAAGTGTCTCTGGATTGTCCTTGTACTTGTTGCAACTTCTATTGCTGTCAACTTGAAAAATCAGTCATGGATAAAAATCTGAGGGTTGTACTAGGAAGTTTTCTCTTCACTGCTTTAACCTGGTTTCCCTGGAGGTATCAGGCTTCCCTAGAAAGTCTGGCTTGCACGTTGGGCCTTCTGTTCCCTCCACAGGGGAGTCTCCCATGACAATGAGACATCTTAGTAGGCTATGGACTGATTTACCTTGGTAGCACCTCCTAATTCAGCAAACCACTGTCCTTGTTTATTGATTGTTTTCTCTTGCACAGCCTGGCCCTGTTACCCAGGGGCACCTGGGGAGGTGGGGCACTCACAGAGATGTTCCTGCTGTGCCAGCCAGGGACTGGCCACTGTTGCCCCCTCTCTCTTAAGTCACTGTTCAGCCAGGTGGAGAGAGGAGAGAGACCCTTCATATCCTGGATTATCTTGTCCTGTCTGCAGGACTCCCCAACCTACTCACCTCCAGCTGCCCCTCTGCCTCCCCCACTTCAGAACATCCCCCTGTGCACCACACTGAGCTCTCTGCTGCTAATTTAAACTGCCCACCTCAGCTCCTAATTTCAATAATTATCATCAAGTGCTCAGAAAATAAAAACAAACAAAAAAAACCTCTTGACCAAAAGGAAATAAAAAAATTATCAGAAAGTATTAGAAGAAACCCCTTCACACCTGATTTTTTTTGTGTGTGTAAGCCTGTTTAGCTCTATTCAGTTTTTTGTTTGAATTGTATAAAACTGTTGAAACAAAATAATTTATTAGCTCAGTTTTATTTGCAAGGAAGGTTCAGTTGCCCTTTATATTATTGTTATATCTCAAGACAATGTTTCTTTACTTATGAGCAGATGTTTGAAATCCTCCAGGAGATTTTTGTAAGACTATGGAAATGAACTTGGCATGGGTACCGGTCTCCCAGGTGGAGCGGGTGAACACAAGCCTTCTTAGAAGTCTCAGATCAAGGCTAGTCAGAAAGAGCAACAGAGCCCAGCCACCAAAAGCCTAGTGCTTTGGTGACTGACAGGTACAGGCTCTTTCTGAAGCATAAAAAGGAATGCTAAATGATCTCACTGACAGAATAAATCTTCTATTTGTTTGGTCTGGACCAGATGTGCTAAAGGCTGATGTGGAAATGTCTGCTGATGCCAATCTCAGTTTAAATCACAATTTGGCAGCAGGGTTTTTTTCAACCCCTCTCTGCTCTCCCCCTATCCTTTTTCTTTTTTTTTTTTTTTTTTTTTTTTTTAAAGTTGCAAGGCCACTCAATGCTCCTTAAAAAGTTTCAGCAATGATACAATAAATTGGATATGGCCTCACTTGTTTTCCACAGGACTGTGAGGAGCAGCCTTTCAGGTTTTGCTGCCGGAATAGCACAGAAACCACTGGAATGATTTTCAGGAGAAACTCTTTGAGGCATCAGGCACTGAGGCCTCTGCCCCATCCTAACACCATCTGTCCACTTCTCATTTTGCAGACTTGGATGCCATTCTAAAACATGGTCCAACAGGAATGGCTGAGAGTTCTCACTCAGTTAGTTTGACAGACCCCCATGGTTTGGGGATGTATGCTTGTCTGACAGAGTATTAAAAAAATATCTAGTTAATAAATTTAAGACAATGAAGCACTTTAAAACCTTTAATATTTTTATTATTAAATAAAAATAACCTTTGGTCCCCACCACACCTGGTGTCATCTTCTGCAAAAATAAGATTAAAAAAATTAATTGGAAAACAACACTTTGCAGACTCCTAGAATGCTTTGGGTTGGAAGGGATTTAAATATTGATTAGTTTCGACCCTCTGCCACAGGCAGGGACATCTTCCACTAGAACATGCTTCAAGCCCCATCCAGGTTGTCCTTATTTATTTTGTCACAGAATATGTTGTCAAAATGTTCTAATTTTTCTCTATAAATGAAATTTTCCTGGCGGTTTGTTAGAGGACATTCAAACATCAGGCAAGGAATAAAAAAAAAAATTAAAAATAAAAAAGAGTGGAAATAAAATTGATACAAAGACATATTGTAGATATTATTATCTATTGTATGATAAATAAAGACACAAGGACCTCTGGTTTCATTGAAATCTTGGACAAGATTGAACAAGTTTGACACACCTGAGCAGAAAGTCTCTGGCTGAAAGACATTACAGTTTTCTGTTAGAAACAAACATACGGAGAAACCACTGAAAAGCATTGAAAAAAATGGACATGCATGGTCAAACTTTGCTGTCTGTAAAACTCACTAAAATACACTATTTGAATTATCAGATTTTTCAGACTTTTTCAATATATAGGTGGGAAAACTTCTAGATTGCAATTTTTTGGTCAGAAAAAAATCCACTGCAGTGGTACAGTAGTTTCACAGCAGAACAGACACACACACCAACTGTACAGGCATCCAAGGGGTTTGTTGTTCTGTGCCAGAGTTTTACAGAAAACTGTCTATCCAAGTACTCAAATTGTATTTTCATTGACAGAAGAAGGCAGGTAACCTTCACAAATAAATCAGGTTTTTCATTCTCAGTGGTCAGACCATTTGCTTTGTGGCCAGATGAAGTCAGTTCTTTGGTCAAAATGTGCTGCAGGAGGAATTTTTGGGGACAAAATCTGCAAAATTAAACAGATCAGTGCAGCAGAGATGGAGGATGCAACACTAGCTCGGACAGGATCCACCTCTTTTACACTGTGGGTTAGGGTAATTTTTGGTAGAATTTGAAAATTCTGTGAGATGTGCAAGGTGCCTGTAGCTGGTGAACATAATGCCAGCAATAAAGATTGTTAGGAAAGATTACAATAAGGATTGACCAAGCAGCTTCAGTCACCTCCAAGCTCCAAGACCTCATTTATATATATATTTAGGAGCATCCTAAATATTTTTCAGTTTGCCAGGATGAAAACACTTATCATCCTAACAATCATTTTATTATCAGTTCCCTGTTTCTGTGCCAGCTCTCCATTGGTGACCACAGTTCCCCAAACACAGCCAGGGGAGCTGTTTCTGACAGACTGGTCAGACTCCAGAGCTCATATTGCAGGTCTGTTGGTCAGCCAGGGACTGAATGTGCTTTAGAAATTCTTGTTGGCTTTTACTGTTCTTGAAACAAGGTGTTGAGAAAATCTTACTAATGACATCTTTGTTCACGTGGAGATGCAGAATCCAAAAATCACCAGTTCTTTATTCTCTCCTCTTCTGCACCTACAGGAGACACTGGGCCAGGCCATGGGACACTGACATTCTGCCAGTGGTGACCTGTCCATTGTTATAATTGATATAACAGAGGGAAATAAAGGTGATCCTGTGAAATTACCTAGACCTTACTCAGAGACTTTTCTTCAAAGGCGTCTGCACTCTGACTGCTGAAGCAGTCTATTGTTTTGTGGGTCTGTTAGATGTGTCCTTGCTCCAGGAAAAGCTGACAGCAACAATAGCAAAAAATAGGAGTGAATATCAAGTATACCCTGTAATGCATATTTCATCAGAGCTTGGCAGCTCTTTCTCTGACTCAAAATAAATTCCCTTCTTTCACTCTTGACTCCCAAAATATAAACACAACACAAAGCCTTTCCAAAATACAATCATCAAAAGTGTGAGTCCACCTTCTCAGGAGTGCTGTAACTTCAGAGTACTGTTTGCTTAACTGGAAATCCCAAATTATATCCACAGTTAATGGAGAAGCTGCTACTTTAAATATCTGGTTGCATTTCTCTGAATACCAAGATTGACTTTTTCTCCAATTAATGTAGTGAAAACATGCTTTCTGTTCTTATTTAAGATGTCAAAGTGTCAGATTGTTTCTTTACAGCTCAAACAGGAGACACGTGTTTACAAAAAAATAAAATAGAATAGCTCAGTCACAGCTGCAGTTAATAATTTCAGAAGTGATACAACAAGATAGAATTACTATTGTATTAAGGTATAACATGACATAATTATGACAGGCCTTGACATGTGCTGGGCATGATTGTCAGTCACACAGAAGTTGCTGAATCTTCACCAAATCAGTCTGAATGCAAGAAATCAAAATACAATTTAAGCTGGACGAATTCAGGCTGAGCAAAAGACAGATATATTTTAACAATGAGAGGAATTAACCTTTACGGGAAGAATTTTGGTGCATATTCCACCTCAGGTAAATTTAGATGAAAGTTTTAAAATTTATTTTATTTTACTAAGTAAGGAGTTCATTTAAGTACAGGGATATTCCATGCTATCCAAACTAGACAAACAGTAATTTCTTTTAATTGACAGAAAATCTACTGTTAATGCTTCTTCCACAAAGCTGTCAAATATATTTCCTAAAGAAAGGTAGTTTCTATCAGTCCTGCTTTAGGATAATTAACTACTGTTTTACAGCTTCTACCTGCATGTGATTTATAGAGACCTGCTTTGCAGTGAGTGATGACACAGCCATGGCATCTCACCCAAGTTTAACTGTCTAATTATTAAATGTGTTGTCTTCTCTGTCTATTTCTGGGTTTAGTTATTTAATTACTAAGACATAAACAGCAGTGGAACTATGGATGGCCATTAACAAGCTGTTTGTAAAACTAGATGGTCCTTCCAAAATGGATTTTAATTAGCTGACTGACTTTGCATTGATAAGCTCTCAGACATTCCATAATTGTATCTCATGAGCTTTCTCAAATAGAATTAGTACTTTCACAAATTTTATTCAAGCTTGGCAGGAGAATTTCAGAATATTACAGCATGAACAGTCCTAGAGGTAGAATCTTTTTCTCCTTCATAGTTAATCTAGAAACTTTCAGGGTAAGTGCATTTTCCAGTTCTTTGGTATTGGAGGGAAAGTGTAAGGCTTTATAGCCAAAGGGGCTATAAGTCAGAGTTATTTGAAGGATTAATATGCCAGAGGCCATCA